>NW_026737453.1:0-40514 GCF_949786415.1 Peromyscus eremicus | reverse complement strand
ATTGACATACACAGAGCAAATAGCACTCGCGTGTGTTCCCAGCTATTACAGTGTATCGGACTGAAGAGGAGCTACTGTTCTTGTCAGTTTCCTAAGCAGAGTTGAACTAGATATGGCACGTGTGTGTAGGAAGCACAGTTCTTTTGTTCTCAGCAAGCTCACTGTTCTGGCCCTATAGGAAACACTTTAGAGTAGAAGAGTGCTCTTTTCTCAAAAGCAGAGTGTGTTTCTTGTAAGGCGAGCTAGCGTTTGTTTCCCAGTCCTAAATGGAGTTGAAACCCATGCAGTTTCTGGTCCTACTAGCAAGAGATCTTTTCTCGTAAGAAGAGTCACTATTGTGCTGCCATTGCCATACACAGGACAAATAGCACTGTTGTCTGTTCCCAGCAAGTACAGTGTATTGGACTGAAGAGGATCTACTGTTCATGTCAGGTTCCTAAGCAGAATGGAACTAGATATGGCCGTGTGTGGAGGAAGCACAGTTATTTTGTTCTGAGCAAGTTCACTGTTTGGACCACATAGGAAACACAGTAGAGTAGAAGAGTGCTCTTTTCTCAAAAGCAGAGTGTTTTTCTTGTAAGGTGAGCTCGCGTTTGTTTCCCAGTCCTAAATGGAGTTAAATCACATGCAGTTACTGGTCCTACGAGCAAGAGTTGTTTTTTGGTAAGGAAGTCACTATTGTGCTCCCATTGCCATACACAGTGCAAATAGCACTCGCGTCTGTTCCCAGCAAGTACAGTGTATTGGACTGAAGAGCAGCTTCTGTTCTTGTCAGTTTCCAAAGCAGAGTTGAACTAGATATGGTCGATGTGTGTAGGAAGCACAGTTCTTTTGTTCTGAGCAAGCTCACTGTTTGGACCCCATAGGAAACACAGTAGAGTAGAAGAGTGCTCTTTTCTCAAAAGCAGAGTGTGTTTCTTGTAAGGCGAGCTGAGCTAGCTTTTTTTTCCCAGTCCTAAATGGAGTTGAATCCCATGCAGTTTCTGGTCCTACGAGCAAGAGTTCTTTTCTCGTAAGAAGAGTCACTATTGTGCTGCCATTGCCATACACAGGACAAATAGCACTGTTGTCTGTTCTCAGCAAGTACAGTGTATTGGACTGAAGAGGATCTACTGTTCTTGTCAGGTTCCTAAGCAGAATTGAACTAGATACGGCCATGGGTGTAGGAAGCACAGTTCTTTGTTCTGAGCAAGCTCACTGTTCTTTCCCTATAGGAAACACAGTAGAGTAGAAGAGTGCTCTTTTCTTAAAAGCAGAGTGTGTTTCTTGTACGGCGAGCTAGCGTTTGTTTCCCAGTCCTAAATGGAGTTGAATCACATGCAGTTTCTGATCCTACGAGCAAGAGTTGTTTTCTGGTAAGGAAAGTCACTATTGTGTTCCCACTGCCATACACAGTGCAAATAGCACTCGCGTCTGTTCCCAGCAAGTACAGTGTATTGGACTGAAGAGGAGCTACTGTTCTTGTCAGTTTCCTAAGCAGAGTTGAACGAGATATGGCCCGTGTGTGTAGGAAGCACAGTTCTCTTGTTCTGAGCAAGCTCACTGTTCTGGCCCTATAGGAAACACAGTAGAGTAGAAGAGTGCTCTTTTCTCTAAAGCAGAGTGTGTTTCTTGTAAGGCGAGCTAGCGTTTGTTTCCCAGTCATAAATGGAGTTGAGTCACAGGCAGTTTTTGTTCCTACGAGCAAGAGTTGTTTTCTGGTAAGAAGAGTCACTATTGCGCTCCAAATTCCATACACAGAGCAAATAGCACTCGCGTCTGTTCCCAGCAAGTACAGTGTATTGGACTGAATAGGAGCTACTGTTCTTGTCAGTTTCCTAAGCAGAGTTGAACTAGATATGGTCCATGTGTGTAGGAAGCACAGTTCTTTTGTTCTGAGCAAGCTCACTGTTTGGACCCCATAGGAAACACAGTGGAGTAGAAGAGTGCTCTGTTGCTGTAGAATTTCTCTCCAGCTCCCACCACCAAGTCCCGCCAGTCTCAGAGCCCACTTATAAAATAAACACACAGACTCTTACATTATTTAAACTACTTGGCCATTATCTCAGGCCTGTTATTGTCTAGCTCTTACTCTTATATTCAGCCCATTTCCATTAATCTTTACTTTGCCACATGGCTCATGGCTTACTGGTACCTTACATCTTCCTTGTCCTGATGGCGGCTGGCAGTGTCTCTCTCTCAGCCTTCCACTTCCCCGCTTTATTCTCCTCCTTGCCCCGCCTACACTTCCTGCCTAGCCAACGGCCAATCAGTGTTTTATTGATTAATTAGCAACACATTTGCCATACATCCCACAGCACTTGCCCCCTTTTTTTTTTTTCAAAAAGGAAGGTTTTAACTTAACAAAGTAAAATTACATATAATTTGGCAATTTGGGCGTAGCTTCTCTTACTACTTCCTGCTGGAAGGGGGCGCTGTATCTTGTGGGGAAACAAAAAAAAATTTAGAATTATGGAATAGTCCATGAGGCTGTATCGTCTGAGCCAGATGCCTTTAAACCATTCTGGATGTTGGATCATCTGGGCCATGGTGTCATAGGAGACCTTCAGGGGGTCTTGGCTGGTCAAACCTGATGTATCTTAATCTTGAACAAATCCATAGCCTCTGGCTTTCTGTGGAAACAAAAGAGACTCTTTTCCAAAGCAACATATCCTTACATCCAAATTTTGAAGTCAAGGTATCTTTAAAATATACATTTTGGCATAACTCTACAGCTTTTACAATCAAATGTTTTTCTGCAGTTAAAAGTCCCAACGACAACACAATCCAGATTCTCTGTGTAATATCCATTTTTACGTGGCTTATTTTTTATACTACCTTTACTGTCTCTTTAATGACTTTATTTTTTAAAACTATGTATTTGTTTCTATAACTCTATATATCACCTTTTTTGTCTCTTTCAAGCCTACGTATCTTTTACACACATTGTAAACTATTACATCTGAATCTGTCTTATTGTGAATCTATTGCTTTAAACTGCAGCAGCTGTGGCTGCTGGCTCCGCCCACCTCGGCTTCCCAACATGGCTACGTTTTCCGCCAGCTCTGGGAGCCATCAACTCTCAGAAATAGTGGGTCTCTGCTTCTATCAAAGCAGCGTGTAGCCCAGAAATCTCTTTTTTTTTGTTTTGTTTTGTTTTGTAGTAGCAAAGGCTAAATCCACCACACAGCTTAATGTGCCACTTGCAGAGGCCTCATTCCCGCCATACTGCAGGTCAAGCATGCACGCCAGGAACCCGCCATAGTAGCTCAAACACGCAGGCTGCCACTAGCTTGAAAGAGACAACTAGGAGCTGTTTTTAGCTCCTTTTTAGAATCTTTTTTCTCAGTTTTTAGGTGGAAACTCTTGCCAACACATTGGACGCCATTTGTTGCTGGAGAATTTCTCTCCAGCTCCCACCACCAAGTCCCGCCAGTCTCAGAGCCCACTTATAAAATAAACACAAAGACTCTTACATTATTTAAACTGCTTGGCCATTAGCTAAGGCCTGTTATTGTCTAGCTCTTACTCTTATATTTAGCAGATTTCTATTAATTTTTACTTTGCCACATGGCTCATGGCTTACTGGTACCTTACATCTTTCTTGTCCTGATGGCGGCTGGCAGTGTCTCTCTCTCAGCCTTCCACTTCCCTGCTTTATTCTCCTCCTTGCCCCGCCTACACTTCCTGCCTAGCCAACGGCCAATCAGTGTTTTATTGATTAATTAGCAACACATTTGCCATACATCCCACAGCAGTGCTCTTTTCTCAAAAGCAGAGTGTATTTCTTGTAAGGCGAGCTAGCGTTTGTTTCCTAGTCCTAAATGGAGTTGAATCACATGCAGTTTCTGGTCCTACGAGCAAGAGTTGTTTTCTGGTAAGTAAAGTCACTATTGCGCTCCCATTGCCATACACATTACAAATAGCACTCGTGTCTGTTCCCAGGAAGTACAGTGTATTGGACTGAATAGGAGATACTGTACTGTCAGTTCCCTAAGCAGAGTTGAACTAGATATGGTCCGTGTGTAGGACGCACAGTTCTTTTGTTCTGAGCACGCTCACTGTTTGGAACCCATAGGAAACACAGTAGAGTAGAAGAGTGCTCTTTTCTCAAAAGCACAGTGTGTTTCATGTAAGGCGAGCTAGCATTTGTTTCCCAGTCCTAAATGGAGTTGAATCACATGCAGTTTCTGGTCCTACGAGCAAGAGTTGTTTTCTGGTAAGGAAAGTCACTATTGCGCTCTCATTGACATACACAGAGCAAATAGCACTCGCGTGTGTTCCCAGCTATTACAGTGTATCGGACTGAAGAGGAGCTACTGTTCTTGTCAGTTTCCTAAGCAGAGTTGAACTAGATATGGCACGTGTGTGTAGGAAGCACAGTTCTTTTGTTCTCAGCAAGCTCACTGTTCTGGCCCTATAGGAAACACTTTAGAGTAGAAGAGTGCTCTTTTCTCAAAAGCAGAGTGTGTTTCTTGTAAGGCGAGCTAGCGTTTGTTTCCCAGTCCTAAATGGAGTTGAAACCCATGCAGTTTCTGGTCCTACTAGCAAGAGATCTTTTCTCGTAAGAAGAGTCACTATTGTGCTGCCATTGCCATACACAGGACAAATAGCACTGTTGTCTGTTCCCAGCAAGTACAGTGTATTGGACTGAAGAGGATCTACTGTTCATGTCAGGTTCCTAAGCAGAATGGAACTAGATATGGCCGTGTGTGGAGGAAGCACAGTTATTTTGTTCTGAGCAAGTTCACTGTTTGGACCACATAGGAAACACAGTAGAGTAGAAGAGTGCTCTTTTCTCAAAAGCAGAGTGTTTTTCTTGTAAGGTGAGCTCGCGTTTGTTTCCCAGTCCTAAATGGAGTTAAATCACATGCAGTTACTGGTCCTACGAGCAAGAGTTGTTTTTTGGTAAGGAAGTCACTATTGTGCTCCCATTGCCATACACAGTGCAAATAGCACTCGCGTCTGTTCCCAGCAAGTACAGTGTATTGGACTGAAGAGCAGCTTCTGTTCTTGTCAGTTTCCAAAGCAGAGTTGAACTAGATATGGTCGATGTGTGTAGGAAGCACAGTTCTTTTGTTCTGAGCAAGCTCACTGTTTGGACCCCATAGGAAACACAGTAGAGTAGAAGAGTGCTCTTTTCTCAAAAGCAGAGTGTGTTTCTTGTAAGGCGAGCTGAGCTAGCTTTTTTTTCCCAGTCCTAAATGGAGTTGAATCCCATGCAGTTTCTGGTCCTACGAGCAAGAGTTCTTTTCTCGTAAGAAGAGTCACTATTGTGCTGCCATTGCCATACACAGGACAAATAGCACTGTTGTCTGTTCTCAGCAAGTACAGTGTATTGGACTGAAGAGGATCTACTGTTCTTGTCAGGTTCCTAAGCAGAATTGAACTAGATACGGCCATGGGTGTAGGAAGCACAGTTCTTTGTTCTGAGCAAGCTCACTGTTCTTTCCCTATAGGAAACACAGTAGAGTAGAAGAGTGCTCTTTTCTTAAAAGCAGAGTGTGTTTCTTGTACGGCGAGCTAGCGTTTGTTTCCCAGTCCTAAATGGAGTTGAATCACATGCAGTTTCTGATCCTACGAGCAAGAGTTGTTTTCTGGTAAGGAAAGTCACTATTGTGTTCCCACTGCCATACACAGTGCAAATAGCACTCGCGTCTGTTCCCAGCAAGTACAGTGTATTGGACTGAAGAGGAGCTACTGTTCTTGTCAGTTTCCTAAGCAGAGTTGAACGAGATATGGCCCGTGTGTGTAGGAAGCACAGTTCTCTTGTTCTGAGCAAGCTCACTGTTCTGGCCCTATAGGAAACACAGTAGAGTAGAAGAGTGCTCTTTTCTCTAAAGCAGAGTGTGTTTCTTGTAAGGCGAGCTAGCGTTTGTTTCCCAGTCATAAATGGAGTTGAGTCACAGGCAGTTTTTGTTCCTACGAGCAAGAGTTGTTTTCTGGTAAGAAGAGTCACTATTGCGCTCCAAATTCCATACACAGAGCAAATAGCACTCGCGTCTGTTCCCAGCAAGTACAGTGTATTGGACTGAATAGGAGCTACTGTTCTTGTCAGTTTCCTAAGCAGAGTTGAACTAGATATGGTCCATGTGTGTAGGAAGCACAGTTCTTTTGTTCTGAGCAAGCTCACTGTTTGGACCCCATAGGAAACACAGTGGAGTAGAAGAGTGCTCTGTTGCTGTAGAATTTCTCTCCAGCTCCCACCACCAAGTCCTGCCAGTCTCAGAGCCCACTTATAAAATAAACACACAGACTCTTACATTATTTAAACTACTTGGCCATTATCTCAGGCCTGTTATTGTCTAGCTCTTACTCTTATATTCAGCCCATTTCCATTAATCTTTACTTTGCCACATGGCTCATGGCTTACTGGTACCTTACATCTTCCTTGTCCTGATGGCGGCTGGCAGTGTCTCTCTCTCAGCCTTCCACTTCCCCGCTTTATTCTCCTCCTTGCCCCGCCTACACTTCCTGCCTAGCCAACGGCCAATCAGTGTTTTATTGATTAATTAGCAACACATTTGCCATACATCCCACAGCACTTGCCCCCTTTTTTTTTTTTCAAAAAGGAAGGTTTTAACTTAACAAAGTAAAATTACATATAATTTGGCAATTTGGGCGTAGCTTCTCTTACTACTTCCTGCTGGAAGGGGGCGCTGTATCTTGTGGGGAAACAAAAAAAAATTTAGAATTATGGAATAGTCCATGAGGCTGTATCGTCTGAGCCAGATGCCTTTAAACCATTCTGGATGTTGGATCATCTGGGCCATGGTGTCATAGGAGACCTTCAGGGGGTCTTGGCTGGTCAAACCTGATGTATCTTAATCTTGAACAAATCCATAGCCTCTGGCTTTCTGTGGAAACAAAAGAGACTCTTTTCCAAAGCAACATATCCTTACATCCAAATTTTGAAGTCAAGGTATCTTTAAAATATACATTTTGGCATAACTCTACAGCTTTTACAATCAAATGTTTTTCTGCAGTTAAAAGTTCCAACGACAACACAATCCAGATTCTCTGTGTAATATCCATTTTTACGTGGCTTATTTTTTATACTACCTTTACTGTCTCTTTAATGACTTTATTTTTTAAAACTATGTATTTGTTTCTATAACTCTATATATCACCTTTTTTGTCTCTTTCAAGCCTACGTATCTTTTACACACATTGTAAACTATTACATCTGAATCTGTCTTATTGTGAATCTATTGCTTTAAACTGCAGCAGCTGTGGCTGCTGGCTCCGCCCACCTCGGCTTCCCAACATGGCTACGTTTTCCGCCAGCTCTGGGAGCCATCAACTCTCAGAAATAGTGGGTCTCTGCTTCTATCAAAGCAGCGTGTAGCCCAGAAATCTCTTTTTTTTTGTTTTGTTTTGTTTTGTAGTAGCAAAGGCTAAATCCACCACACAGCTTAATGTGCCACTTGCAGAGGCCTCATTCCCGCCATACTGCAGGTCAAGCATGCACGCCAGGAACCCGCCATAGTAGCTCAAACACGCAGGCTGCCACTAGCTTGAAAGAGACAACTAGGAGCTGTTTTTAGCTCCTTTTTAGAATCTTTTTTCTCAGTTTTTAGGTGGAAACTCTTGCCAACACATTGGACGCCATTTGTTGCTGGAGAATTTCTCTCCAGCTCCCACCACCAAGTCCCGCCAGTCTCAGAGCCCACTTATAAAATAAACACAAAGACTCTTACATTATTTAAACTGCTTGGCCATTAGCTAAGGCCTGTTATTGTCTAGCTCTTACTCTTATAATTAGCAGATTTCTATTAATTTTTACTTTGCCACATGGCTCATGGCTTACTGGTACCTTACATCTTTCTTGTCCTGATGGCGGCTGGCAGTGTCTCTCTCTCAGCCTTCCACTTCCCTGCTTTATTCTCCTCCTTGCCCCGCCTACACTTCCTGCCTAGCCAACGGCCAATCAGTGTTTTATTGATTAATTAGCAACACATTTGCCATACATCCCACAGCAGTGCTCTTTTCTCAAAAGCAGAGTGTATTTCTTGTAAGGCGAGCTAGCGTTTGTTTCCTAGTCCTAAATGGAGTTGAATCACATGCAGTTTCTGGTCCTACGAGCAAGAGTTGTTTTCTGGTAAGGAAAGTCACTATTGCGCTCCCATTGCCATACACATTACAAATAGCACTCGTGTCTGTTCCCAGGAAGTACAGTGTATTGGACTGAATAGGAGATACTGTACTGTCAGTTCCCTAAGCAGAGTTGAACTAGATATGGTCCGTGTGTAGGACGCACAGTTCTTTTGTTCTGAGCACGCTCACTGTTTGGAACCCATAGGAAACACAGTAGAGTAGAAGAGTGCTCTTTTCTCAAAAGCAGAGTGTGTTTCATGTAAGGCGAGCTAGCATTTGTTTCCCAGTCCTAAATGGAGTTGAATCACATGCAGTTTCTGGTCCTACGAGCAAGAGTTGTTTTCTGGTAAGGAAAGTCACTATTGCGCTCTCATTGACATACACAGAGCAAATAGCACTCGCGTGTGTTCCCAGCTATTACAGTGTATCGGACTGAAGAGGAGCTACTGTTCTTGTCAGTTTCCTAAGCAGAGTTGAACTAGATATGGCACGTGTGTGTAGGAAGCACAGTTCTTTTGTTCTCAGCAAGCTCACTGTTCTGGCCCTATAGGAAACACTTTAGAGTAGAAGAGTGCTCTTTTCTCAAAAGCAGAGTGTGTTTCTTGTAAGGCGAGCTAGCGTTTGTTTCCCAGTCCTAAATGGAGTTGAATCCCATGCAGTTTCTGGTCCTACGAGCAAGAGATCTTTTCTCGTAAGAAGAGTCACTATTGTGCTGCCATTGCCATACACAGGACAAATAGCACTGTTGTCTGTTCCCAGCAATTACAGTGTATTGGACTGAAGAGGATCTACTGTTCATGTCAGGTTCCTAAGCAGAATTGAACTAGATATGGCCGTGTGTGAAGGAAGCACAGTTTTTTTGTTCTGAGCAAGCTCACTTTTCGGACCACCTAGGAAACACAGTAGAGTAGAAGAGTGCTCTTTTCTCAAAAGCAGAGTGTGTTTCTTGTAAGGCGAGCTAGCGTTTGTTTCCCAGTCCTAAATGGAATTAAATCACATGCAGTTACTGGTCCTACGAGCAAGAGTTGTTTTTTGGTAAGGAAGTCACTATTGTGCTCCCATTGCCATACACAATAAAATAGCACTCGCGTCTGTTCCCAGCAAGTACAGTGTATTGGACTGAAGAGCAGCTTCTGTTCTTGTCAGTTTCCAAAGCAGAGTTGAACTAGATATGGTCGATGTGTGTAGGAAGCACAGTTCTTTTGTTCTGAGCAAGCTCACTGTTTGGACCCCATAGGAAACACAGTAGAGTAGAAGAGTGCTCTTTTCTCAAAAGCAGAGTGTGTTTCTTGTAAGGCGAGCTGAGCTAGCTTTTGTTTCCCAGTCCTAAATGGAGTTGAATCCCATGCAGTTTCTGGTCCTACGAGCAAGAGTTCTTTTCTCGTAAGAAGAGTCACTATTGTGCTGCCATTGCCATACAGAGGACAAATAGCACTGTTGTCTGTTCCCAGCAAGTACAGTGTATTGGACTGAAGAGGATCTACTGTTCATGAAAGGTTCCTAAGCAGAATTGAACTAGATATGGCCGTGTGTGTAGGAAGCACAGTTTTTTTGTTCTGACCAAGCTCACTGTTTGGACCACATAGGAAACACAGTAGAGTAGAAGAGTGCTCTTTTTTCCAAAGCAGAGTGTGTTTCTTGTAAGGCGAGCTAGCGTTTGTTTCCCAGTCCTAAATGGAGTTGAATCACATGCAGTTTCTGTTCCTACGAGCGAGTGTTGTTTTCTGGTAAGAAGAGTCACTATTGTGCTCCCATTATTTTACACAGGGCAAATAGCACTGGCTTCTGTTCCCAGCATGTACAGTGTATTGGACTGAAGAGGACCTACTGTTCTTGTCAGGTTCCTAAGCAGAATTGAACTAGATATGGCCCGTGTGTGTAGGAAGCACAGTTCTTTGTTCTGAGCAAGCTCACTGTTCTTTCGCTGTAGGAAACACAGTATATTAGAAGAGTGCTCTTTTCTCAAAAGCAGAGTGTTTTTCTTGTAAGGCGAGCTAGCGTTTCTTTCCAGTCCTAAATGGAGTTGAGACACATGCAGTTTTTTGTCCTACGCGCAAGAGTTTTTTTCTGGTAAGAAGAGTCACTATTGCACTCCCATTGCCATACACAGTGCAAATAGCACTTGCATCTGTTCCCAGCAAGTACAGTGTATTGGACTGAAGAGGATCTACTGTTCATGTCAGTTTCCTAAGCAGAGTTGAACTAGATATGGCCCGTGTGTGTAGGAAGCACAGTTCTTTTGTTCTGAGCAAGCTCACTTTTCGGATAACATAGGAAACACAGTAGAGTAGAAGAGTGCTCTTTTCTCAAAAGCAGTGTGTGTTTCATGTAAGGCGAACTAGCATTTGTTTCCCAGTCCTAAATGGAGTTGAATCACATGCAGTTTCTGGTCCTACGAGCAAGAGTTGTTTTCTGGTAAGGAAAGTCACTATTTCGCTCTCATTGACATACACAGTGCAAATAGCCCTCGCGTGTGTTCCCAGCTATTACAGTGTATCGGACTGAAGAGGAGATACTGTTCTTGTTAGTTTCCTAAGCAGAGTTGAACTAGATATGGCCCGTGTGTGTAGGAAGCACAGTTCTTTTGTTCTCAGCAAGCTCACTGTTCTGGCCCTATAGGAAACACTTTAGAGTAGACGAGTGTTCTTTTCTCAAAAGCAGAGTGTGTTTCTTGTAAGGCGAGCTAGCGTTTGTTTCCCAGTCCTAAATGGAGTTGAATCACATGCAGTTTCTGGTCCTACGAGCAAGAGTTGTTTTCTGGTAAGGAAGTCACTATTGTGCTCCCATTGCCATACACAGTGCAAATAGCACTCGCGTCTGTTCCCAGCAAGTACAGTGTATTGGACTGAAGAGGAGCTACTGTTCTTGTCAGTTTCCTAAGCAGATTTGAACTAGATATGGCCGTGTGTGTAGGAAGCACAGTTTTTTTGTTCTGAGCAAGCTCACTGTTCGGATGCCATAGGAAACACAGTAGAGTAGAAGAGTGCTCTTTTCTCTAAAGCAGAGTGTGTTTCTTGTAAGGCGAGCTCGCGTTTGTTTCCCATTCCTAAATGGAGTTGAATCACAGGCAGATTTTGGTCCTACGAGCAAGAGTTGTTTTCTGGTAAGGAAAGTCACTATTGCGCTCCAAATGCCATACACAGTGCAAATAGCTCACGCATCTGTTCCCAGCAAGTATAGTGTATTGGACTGAATAGGAGCTACTGTTCTTGTCAGTTTCCTAAGCAGAGTTGAGCTAGATATTTCCCGTGTAGGAAGCACAGTTCTTTTGTTCTGAGCAAGCTCACTGTTTGGACCCCATAGGAAACACAGTAGAGTAGCAGAGTGCTCTTTTCTCTAAAGCAGAGTGTGTTTCTTGTAAGGCGAGCTAGCGTTTGTTTCCCAGTCCTAAATGGAGTTGAATCACATGCAGTTTCTGGTCCTACGAGCAAGAGTTGTTTTATGGTAATAAGAGTCACTATTGCGCTGCCATTGCCATACACAGGACAAATAGCACTGGCGTCTCTTCTCACCATGTACAGTGTATTGGACTGAAGAGGATCTACTGTTCTTGTCAGGTTCCTAAGCAGAATTGAACTAGATATGGCCGTGTGTGTAGGAAGCACAGTTCTTTTCTTCTGAGCAAGCTCACTGTTTGGACCACATAGGAAACACAGTAGAGTAGAAGAGTGCTCTTTTCTCTAAAGCAGAGTGTGTTTCTTGTAAGGCGAGCTAGCGTTTGTTTCCCAGTCCTAAGTGGAGTTGAATCACATGCAGTTTCTGGTCCTACGAGCAAGAGTTGTTTTCTGGTAAGGAAAGTAACTATTGAGCTCCCATTGCCATACACAGTGCAAATAGCACTCGCATCTGTTCCCAGCAAATACAGTGTATCGGACTGAAGAGGAGCTACTGTTCTTGTCAGTTTCCTAAGCAGAGTTGAACTAGATATGGTCAGTGTTTGAAAGGAAGCACAATTCTTTTGTTCTGAGCAAGCTCACTGTTTGGACCCCATAGGAAACTCAGTAGAGTAGAAGAGTGCTCTTTTCTCAAAAGCAAAGTGTGTTTCTTGTAAGGCGAGCTAGCGTTTGTTTCCCAGTCCTAAATGGAGTTGAATCCCATGCCGTTTCTGGTCCTACGAGCAAGAGTTGTTTTCTGGTAAGGAAAGTCACTATTGCGCTCTCATTGACATACACAGAGCAAATAGCACTCGCGTGTGTTCCCAGCTATTACAGTGTATCGGACTGAAGAGGAGCTACTGTTCTTGTCAGTTTCCTAAGCAGAGTTGAACTAGATATGGCACGTGTGTGTAGGAAGCACAGTTCTTTTGTTCTCAGCAAGCTCACTGTTCTGGCCCTATAGGAAACACTTTAGAGTAGAAGAGTGCTCTTTTCTCAAAAGCAGAGTGTGTTTCTTGTAAGGCGAGCTAGCGTTTGTTTCCCAGTCCTAAATGGAGTTGAAACCCATGCAGTTTCTGGTCCTACTAGCAAGAGATCTTTTCTCGTAAGAAGAGTCACTATTGTGCTGCCATTGCCATACACAGGACAAATAGCACTGTTGTCTGTTCCCAGCAAGTACAGTGTATTGGACTGAAGAGGATCTACTGTTCATGTCAGGTTCCTAAGCAGAATGGAACTAGATATGGCCGTGTGTGGAGGAAGCACAGTTATTTTGTTCTGAGCAAGTTCACTGTTTGGACCACATAGGAAACACAGTAGAGTAGAAGAGTGCTCTTTTCTCAAAAGCAGAGTGTTTTTCTTGTAAGGTGAGCTCGCGTTTGTTTCCCAGTCCTAAATGGAGTTAAATCACATGCAGTTACTGGTCCTACGAGCAAGAGTTGTTTTTTGGTAAGGAAGTCACTATTGTGCTCCCATTGCCATACACAGTGCAAATAGCACTCGCGTCTGTTCCCAGCAAGTACAGTGTATTGGACTGAAGAGCAGCTTCTGTTCTTGTCAGTTTCCAAAGCAGAGTTGAACTAGATATGGTCGATGTGTGTAGGAAGCACAGTTCTTTTGTTCTGAGCAAGCTCACTGTTTGGACCCCATAGGAAACACAGTAGAGTAGAAGAGTGCTCTTTTCTCAAAAGCAGAGTGTGTTTCTTGTAAGGCGAGCTGAGCTAGCTTTTTTTTCCCAGTCCTAAATGGAGTTGAATCCCATGCAGTTTCTGGTCCTACGAGCAAGAGTTCTTTTCTCGTAAGAAGAGTCACTATTGTGCTGCCATTGCCATACACAGGACAAATAGCACTGTTGTCTGTTCTCAGCAAGTACAGTGTATTGGACTGAAGAGGATCTACTGTTCTTGTCAGGTTCCTAAGCAGAATTGAACTAGATACGGCCATGGGTGTAGGAAGCACAGTTCTTTGTTCTGAGCAAGCTCACTGTTCTTTCCCTATAGGAAACACAGTAGAGTAGAAGAGTGCTCTTTTCTTAAAAGCAGAGTGTGTTTCTTGTACGGCGAGCTAGCGTTTGTTTCCCAGTCCTAAATGGAGTTGAATCACATGCAGTTTCTGATCCTACGAGCAAGAGTTGTTTTCTGGTAAGGAAAGTCACTATTGTGTTCCCACTGCCATACACAGTGCAAATAGCACTCGCGTCTGTTCCCAGCAAGTACAGTGTATTGGACTGAAGAGGAGCTACTGTTCTTGTCAGTTTCCTAAGCAGAGTTGAACGAGATATGGCCCGTGTGTGTAGGAAGCACAGTTCTCTTGTTCTGAGCAAGCTCACTGTTCTGGCCCTATAGGAAACACAGTAGAGTAGAAGAGTGCTCTTTTCTCTAAAGCAGAGTGTGTTTCTTGTAAGGCGAGCTAGCGTTTGTTTCCCAGTCATAAATGGAGTTGAGTCACAGGCAGTTTTTGTTCCTACGAGCAAGAGTTGTTTTCTGGTAAGAAGAGTCACTATTGCGCTCCAAATTCCATACACAGAGCAAATAGCACTCGCGTCTGTTCCCAGCAAGTACAGTGTATTGGACTGAATAGGAGCTACTGTTCTTGTCAGTTTCCTAAGCAGAGTTGAACTAGATATGGTCCATGTGTGTAGGAAGCACAGTTCTTTTGTTCTGAGCAAGCTCACTGTTTGGACCCCATAGGAAACACAGTGGAGTAGAAGAGTGCTCTGTTGCTGTAGAATTTCTCTCCAGCTCCCACCACCAAGTCCCGCCAGTCTCAGAGCCCACTTATAAAATAAACACACAGACTCTTACATTATTTAAACTACTTGGCCATTATCTCAGGCCTGTTATTGTCTAGCTCTTACTCTTATATTCAGCCCATTTCCATTAATCTTTACTTTGCCACATGGCTCATGGCTTACTGGTACCTTACATCTTCCTTGTCCTGATGGCGGCTGGCAGTGTCTCTCTCTCAGCCTTCCACTTCCCCGCTTTATTCTCCTCCTTGCCCCGCCTACACTTCCTGCCTAGCCAACGGCCAATCAGTGTTTTATTGATTAATTAGCAACACATTTGCCATACATCCCACAGCACTTGCCCCCTTTTTTTTTTTTCAAAAAGGAAGGTTTTAACTTAACAAAGTAAAATTACATATAATTTGGCAATTTGGGCGTAGCTTCTCTTACTACTTCCTGCTGGAAGGGGGCGCTGTATCTTGTGGGGAAACAAAAAAAAATTTAGAATTATGGAATAGTCCATGAGGCTGTATCGTCTGAGCCAGATGCCTTTAAACCATTCTGGATGTTGGATCATCTGGGCCATGGTGTCATAGGAGACCTTCAGGGGGTCTTGGCTGGTCAAACCTGATGTATCTTAATCTTGAACAAATCCATAGCCTCTGGCTTTCTGTGGAAACAAAAGAGACTCTTTTCCAAAGCAACATATCCTTACATCCAAATTTTGAAGTCAAGGTATCTTTAAAATATACATTTTGGCATAACTCTACAGCTTTTACAATCAAATGTTTTTCTGCAGTTAAAAGTCCCAACGACAACACAATCCAGATTCTCTGTGTAATATCCATTTTTACGTGGCTTATTTTTTATACTACCTTTACTGTCTCTTTAATGACTTTATTTTTTAAAACTATGTATTTGTTTCTATAACTCTATATATCACCTTTTTTGTCTCTTTCAAGCCTACGTATCTTTTACACACATTGTAAACTATTACATCTGAATCTGTCTTATTGTGAATCTATTGCTTTAAACTGCAGCAGCTGTGGCTGCTGGCTCCGCCCACCTCGGCTTCCCAACATGGCTACGTTTTCCGCCAGCTCTGGGAGCCATCAACTCTCAGAAATAGTGGGTCTCTGCTTCTATCAAAGCAGCGTGTAGCCCAGAAATCTCTTTTTTTTTGTTTTGTTTTGTTTTGTAGTAGCAAAGGCTAAATCCACCACACAGCTTAATGTGCCACTTGCAGAGGCCTCATTCCCGCCATACTGCAGGTCAAGCATGCACGCCAGGAACCCGCCATAGTAGCTCAAACACGCAGGCTGCCACTAGCTTGAAAGAGACAACTAGGAGCTGTTTTTAGCTCCTTTTTAGAATCTTTTTTCTCAGTTTTTAGGTGGAAACTCTTGCCAACACATTGGACGCCATTTGTTGCTGGAGAATTTCTCTCCAGCTCCCACCACCAAGTCCCGCCAGTCTCAGAGCCCACTTATAAAATAAACACAAAGACTCTTACATTATTTAAACTGCTTGGCCATTAGCTAAGGCCTGTTATTGTCTAGCTCTTACTCTTATATTTAGCAGATTTCTATTAATTTTTACTTTGCCACATGGCTCATGGCTTACTGGTACCTTACATCTTTCTTGTCCTGATGGCGGCTGGCAGTGTCTCTCTCTCAGCCTTCCACTTCCCTGCTTTATTCTCCTCCTTGCCCCGCCTACACTTCCTGCCTAGCCAACGGCCAATCAGTGTTTTATTGATTAATTAGCAACACATTTGCCATACATCCCACAGCAGTGCTCTTTTCTCAAAAGCAGAGTGTATTTCTTGTAAGGCGAGCTAGCGTTTGTTTCCTAGTCCTAAATGGAGTTGAATCACATGCAGTTTCTGGTCCTACGAGCAAGAGTTGTTTTCTGGTAAGTAAAGTCACTATTGCGCTCCCATTGCCATACACATTACAAATAGCACTCGTGTCTGTTCCCAGGAAGTACAGTGTATTGGACTGAATAGGAGATACTGTACTGTCAGTTCCCTAAGCAGAGTTGAACTAGATATGGTCCGTGTGTAGGACGCACAGTTCTTTTGTTCTGAGCACGCTCACTGTTTGGAACCCATAGGAAACACAGTAGAGTAGAAGAGTGCTCTTTTCTCAAAAGCACAGTGTGTTTCATGTAAGGCGAGCTAGCATTTGTTTCCCAGTCCTAAATGGAGTTGAATCACATGCAGTTTCTGGTCCTACGAGCAAGAGTTGTTTTCTGGTAAGGAAAGTCACTATTGCGCTCTCATTGACATACACAGAGCAAATAGCACTCGCGTGTGTTCCCAGCTATTACAGTGTATCGGACTGAAGAGGAGCTACTGTTCTTGTCAGTTTCCTAAGCAGAGTTGAACTAGATATGGCACGTGTGTGTAGGAAGCACAGTTCTTTTGTTCTCAGCAAGCTCACTGTTCTGGCCCTATAGGAAACACTTTAGAGTAGAAGAGTGCTCTTTTCTCAAAAGCAGAGTGTGTTTCTTGTAAGGCGAGCTAGCGTTTGTTTCCCAGTCCTAAATGGAGTTGAAACCCATGCAGTTTCTGGTCCTACTAGCAAGAGATCTTTTCTCGTAAGAAGAGTCACTATTGTGCTGCCATTGCCATACACAGGACAAATAGCACTGTTGTCTGTTCCCAGCAAGTACAGTGTATTGGACTGAAGAGGATCTACTGTTCATGTCAGGTTCCTAAGCAGAATGGAACTAGATATGGCCGTGTGTGGAGGAAGCACAGTTATTTTGTTCTGAGCAAGTTCACTGTTTGGACCACATAGGAAACACAGTAGAGTAGAAGAGTGCTCTTTTCTCAAAAGCAGAGTGTTTTTCTTGTAAGGTGAGCTCGCGTTTGTTTCCCAGTCCTAAATGGAGTTAAATCACATGCAGTTACTGGTCCTACGAGCAAGAGTTGTTTTTTGGTAAGGAAGTCACTATTGTGCTCCCATTGCCATACACAGTGCAAATAGCACTCGCGTCTGTTCCCAGCAAGTACAGTGTATTGGACTGAAGAGCAGCTTCTGTTCTTGTCAGTTTCCAAAGCAGAGTTGAACTAGATATGGTCGATGTGTGTAGGAAGCACAGTTCTTTTGTTCTGAGCAAGCTCACTGTTTGGACCCCATAGGAAACACAGTAGAGTAGAAGAGTGCTCTTTTCTCAAAAGCAGAGTGTGTTTCTTGTAAGGCGAGCTGAGCTAGCTTTTTTTTCCCAGTCCTAAATGGAGTTGAATCCCATGCAGTTTCTGGTCCTACGAGCAAGAGTTCTTTTCTCGTAAGAAGAGTCACTATTGTGCTGCCATTGCCATACACAGGACAAATAGCACTGTTGTCTGTTCTCAGCAAGTACAGTGTATTGGACTGAAGAGGATCTACTGTTCTTGTCAGGTTCCTAAGCAGAATTGAACTAGATACGGCCATGGGTGTAGGAAGCACAGTTCTTTGTTCTGAGCAAGCTCACTGTTCTTTCCCTATAGGAAACACAGTAGAGTAGAAGAGTGCTCTTTTCTTAAAAGCAGAGTGTGTTTCTTGTACGGCGAGCTAGCGTTTGTTTCCCAGTCCTAAATGGAGTTGAATCACATGCAGTTTCTGATCCTACGAGCAAGAGTTGTTTTCTGGTAAGGAAAGTCACTATTGTGTTCCCACTGCCATACACAGTGCAAATAGCACTCGCGTCTGTTCCCAGCAAGTACAGTGTATTGGACTGAAGAGGAGCTACTGTTCTTGTCAGTTTCCTAAGCAGAGTTGAACGAGATATGGCCCGTGTGTGTAGGAAGCACAGTTCTCTTGTTCTGAGCAAGCTCACTGTTCTGGCCCTATAGGAAACACAGTAGAGTAGAAGAGTGCTCTTTTCTCTAAAGCAGAGTGTGTTTCTTGTAAGGCGAGCTAGCGTTTGTTTCCCAGTCATAAATGGAGTTGAGTCACAGGCAGTTTTTGTTCCTACGAGCAAGAGTTGTTTTCTGGTAAGAAGAGTCACTATTGCGCTCCAAATTCCATACACAGAGCAAATAGCACTCGCGTCTGTTCCCAGCAAGTACAGTGTATTGGACTGAATAGGAGCTACTGTTCTTGTCAGTTTCCTAAGCAGAGTTGAACTAGATATGGTCCATGTGTGTAGGAAGCACAGTTCTTTTGTTCTGAGCAAGCTCACTGTTTGGACCCCATAGGAAACACAGTGGAGTAGAAGAGTGCTCTGTTGCTGTAGAATTTCTCTCCAGCTCCCACCACCAAGTCCTGCCAGTCTCAGAGCCCACTTATAAAATAAACACACAGACTCTTACATTATTTAAACTACTTGGCCATTATCTCAGGCCTGTTATTGTCTAGCTCTTACTCTTATATTCAGCCCATTTCCATTAATCTTTACTTTGCCACATGGCTCATGGCTTACTGGTACCTTACATCTTCCTTGTCCTGATGGCGGCTGGCAGTGTCTCTCTCTCAGCCTTCCACTTCCCCGCTTTATTCTCCTCCTTGCCCCGCCTACACTTCCTGCCTAGCCAACGGCCAATCAGTGTTTTATTGATTAATTAGCAACACATTTGCCATACATCCCACAGCACTTGCCCCCTTTTTTTTTTTTCAAAAAGGAAGGTTTTAACTTAACAAAGTAAAATTACATATAATTTGGCAATTTGGGCGTAGCTTCTCTTACTACTTCCTGCTGGAAGGGGGCGCTGTATCTTGTGGGGAAACAAAAAAAAATTTAGAATTATGGAATAGTCCATGAGGCTGTATCGTCTGAGCCAGATGCCTTTAAACCATTCTGGATGTTGGATCATCTGGGCCATGGTGTCATAGGAGACCTTCAGGGGGTCTTGGCTGGTCAAACCTGATGTATCTTAATCTTGAACAAATCCATAGCCTCTGGCTTTCTGTGGAAACAAAAGAGACTCTTTTCCAAAGCAACATATCCTTACATCCAAATTTTGAAGTCAAGGTATCTTTAAAATATACATTTTGGCATAACTCTACAGCTTTTACAATCAAATGTTTTTCTGCAGTTAAAAGTTCCAACGACAACACAATCCAGATTCTCTGTGTAATATCCATTTTTACGTGGCTTATTTTTTATACTACCTTTACTGTCTCTTTAATGACTTTATTTTTTAAAACTATGTATTTGTTTCTATAACTCTATATATCACCTTTTTTGTCTCTTTCAAGCCTACGTATCTTTTACACACATTGTAAACTATTACATCTGAATCTGTCTTATTGTGAATCTATTGCTTTAAACTGCAGCAGCTGTGGCTGCTGGCTCCGCCCACCTCGGCTTCCCAACATGGCTACGTTTTCCGCCAGCTCTGGGAGCCATCAACTCTCAGAAATAGTGGGTCTCTGCTTCTATCAAAGCAGCGTGTAGCCCAGAAATCTCTTTTTTTTTGTTTTGTTTTGTTTTGTAGTAGCAAAGGCTAAATCCACCACACAGCTTAATGTGCCACTTGCAGAGGCCTCATTCCCGCCATACTGCAGGTCAAGCATGCACGCCAGGAACCCGCCATAGTAGCTCAAACACGCAGGCTGCCACTAGCTTGAAAGAGACAACTAGGAGCTGTTTTTAGCTCCTTTTTAGAATCTTTTTTCTCAGTTTTTAGGTGGAAACTCTTGCCAACACATTGGACGCCATTTGTTGCTGGAGAATTTCTCTCCAGCTCCCACCACCAAGTCCCGCCAGTCTCAGAGCCCACTTATAAAATAAACACAAAGACTCTTACATTATTTAAACTGCTTGGCCATTAGCTAAGGCCTGTTATTGTCTAGCTCTTACTCTTATAATTAGCAGATTTCTATTAATTTTTACTTTGCCACATGGCTCATGGCTTACTGGTACCTTACATCTTTCTTGTCCTGATGGCGGCTGGCAGTGTCTCTCTCTCAGCCTTCCACTTCCCTGCTTTATTCTCCTCCTTGCCCCGCCTACACTTCCTGCCTAGCCAACGGCCAATCAGTGTTTTATTGATTAATTAGCAACACATTTGCCATACATCCCACAGCAGTGCTCTTTTCTCAAAAGCAGAGTGTATTTCTTGTAAGGCGAGCTAGCGTTTGTTTCCTAGTCCTAAATGGAGTTGAATCACATGCAGTTTCTGGTCCTACGAGCAAGAGTTGTTTTCTGGTAAGGAAAGTCACTATTGCGCTCCCATTGCCATACACATTACAAATAGCACTCGTGTCTGTTCCCAGGAAGTACAGTGTATTGGACTGAATAGGAGATACTGTACTGTCAGTTCCCTAAGCAGAGTTGAACTAGATATGGTCCGTGTGTAGGACGCACAGTTCTTTTGTTCTGAGCACGCTCACTGTTTGGAACCCATAGGAAACACAGTAGAGTAGAAGAGTGCTCTTTTCTCAAAAGCAGAGTGTGTTTCATGTAAGGCGAGCTAGCATTTGTTTCCCAGTCCTAAATGGAGTTGAATCACATGCAGTTTCTGGTCCTACGAGCAAGAGTTGTTTTCTGGTAAGGAAAGTCACTATTGCGCTCTCATTGACATACACAGAGCAAATAGCACTCGCGTGTGTTCCCAGCTATTACAGTGTATCGGACTGAAGAGGAGCTACTGTTCTTGTCAGTTTCCTAAGCAGAGTTGAACTAGATATGGCACGTGTGTGTAGGAAGCACAGTTCTTTTGTTCTCAGCAAGCTCACTGTTCTGGCCCTATAGGAAACACTTTAGAGTAGAAGAGTGCTCTTTTCTCAAAAGCAGAGTGTGTTTCTTGTAAGGCGAGCTAGCGTTTGTTTCCCAGTCCTAAATGGAGTTGAATCCCATGCAGTTTCTGGTCCTACGAGCAAGAGATCTTTTCTCGTAAGAAGAGTCACTATTGTGCTGCCATTGCCATACACAGGACAAATAGCACTGTTGTCTGTTCCCAGCAATTACAGTGTATTGGACTGAAGAGGATCTACTGTTCATGTCAGGTTCCTAAGCAGAATTGAACTAGATATGGCCGTGTGTGAAGGAAGCACAGTTTTTTTGTTCTGAGCAAGCTCACTTTTCGGACCACCTAGGAAACACAGTAGAGTAGAAGAGTGCTCTTTTCTCAAAAGCAGAGTGTGTTTCTTGTAAGGCGAGCTAGCGTTTGTTTCCCAGTCCTAAATGGAATTAAATCACATGCAGTTACTGGTCCTACGAGCAAGAGTTGTTTTTTGGTAAGGAAGTCACTATTGTGCTCCCATTGCCATACACAATAAAATAGCACTCGCGTCTGTTCCCAGCAAGTACAGTGTATTGGACTGAAGAGCAGCTTCTGTTCTTGTCAGTTTCCAAAGCAGAGTTGAACTAGATATGGTCGATGTGTGTAGGAAGCACAGTTCTTTTGTTCTGAGCAAGCTCACTGTTTGGACCCCATAGGAAACACAGTAGAGTAGAAGAGTGCTCTTTTCTCAAAAGCAGAGTGTGTTTCTTGTAAGGCGAGCTGAGCTAGCTTTTGTTTCCCAGTCCTAAATGGAGTTGAATCCCATGCAGTTTCTGGTCCTACGAGCAAGAGTTCTTTTCTCGTAAGAAGAGTCACTATTGTGCTGCCATTGCCATACAGAGGACAAATAGCACTGTTGTCTGTTCCCAGCAAGTACAGTGTATTGGACTGAAGAGGATCTACTGTTCATGAAAGGTTCCTAAGCAGAATTGAACTAGATATGGCCGTGTGTGTAGGAAGCACAGTTTTTTTGTTCTGACCAAGCTCACTGTTTGGACCACATAGGAAACACAGTAGAGTAGAAGAGTGCTCTTTTTTCCAAAGCAGAGTGTGTTTCTTGTAAGGCGAGCTAGCGTTTGTTTCCCAGTCCTAAATGGAGTTGAATCACATGCAGTTTCTGTTCCTACGAGCGAGTGTTGTTTTCTGGTAAGAAGAGTCACTATTGTGCTCCCATTGTTTTACACAGGGCAAATAGCACTGGCTTCTGTTCCCAGCATGTACAGTGTATTGGACTGAAGAGGACCTACTGTTCTTGTCAGGTTCCTAAGCAGAATTGAACTAGATATGGCCCGTGTGTGTAGGAAGCACAGTTCTTTGTTCTGAGCAAGCTCACTGTTCTTTCGCTGTAGGAAACACAGTATATTAGAAGAGTGCTCTTTTCTCAAAAGCAGAGTGTTTTTCTTGTAAGGCGAGCTAGCGTTTCTTTCCAGTCCTAAATGGAGTTGAGACACATGCAGTTTTTTGTCCTACGCGCAAGAGTTTTTTTCTGGTAAGAAGAGTCACTATTGCACTCCCATTGCCATACACAGTGCAAATAGCACTTGCATCTGTTCCCAGCAAGTACAGTGTATTGGACTGAAGAGGATCTACTGTTCATGTCAGTTTCCTAAGCAGAGTTGAACTAGATATGGCCCGTGTGTGTAGGAAGCACAGTTCTTTTGTTCTGAGCAAGCTCACTTTTCGGATAACATAGGAAACACAGTAGAGTAGAAGAGTGCTCTTTTCTCAAAAGCAGTGTGTGTTTCATGTAAGGCGAACTAGCATTTGTTTCCCAGTCCTAAATGGAGTTGAATCACATGCAGTTTCTGGTCCTACGAGCAAGAGTTGTTTTCTGGTAAGGAAAGTCACTATTTCGCTCTCATTGACATACACAGTGCAAATAGCCCTCGCGTGTGTTCCCAGCTATTACAGTGTATCGGACTGAAGAGGAGATACTGTTCTTGTTAGTTTCCTAAGCAGAGTTGAACTAGATATGGCCCGTGTGTGTAGGAAGCACAGTTCTTTTGTTCTCAGCAAGCTCACTGTTCTGGCCCTATAGGAAACACTTTAGAGTAGACGAGTGTTCTTTTCTCAAAAGCAGAGTGTGTTTCTTGTAAGGCGAGCTAGCGTTTGTTTCCCAGTCCTAAATGGAGTTGAATCACATGCAGTTTCTGGTCCTACGAGCAAGAGTTGTTTTCTGGTAAGGAAGTCACTATTGTGCTCCCATTGCCATACACAGTGCAAATAGCACTCGCGTCTGTTCCCAGCAAGTACAGTGTATTGGACTGAAGAGGAGCTACTGTTCTTGTCAGTTTCCTAAGCAGATTTGAACTAGATATGGCCGTGTGTGTAGGAAGCACAGTTTTTTTGTTCTGAGCAAGCTCACTGTTCGGATGCCATAGGAAACACAGTAGAGTAGAAGAGTGCTCTTTTCTCTAAAGCAGAGTGTGTTTCTTGTAAGGCGAGCTCGCGTTTGTTTCCCATTCCTAAATGGAGTTGAATCACAGGCAGATTTTGGTCCTACGAGCAAGAGTTGTTTTCTGGTAAGGAAAGTCACTATTGCGCTCCAAATGCCATACACAGTGCAAATAGCTCACGCATCTGTTCCCAGCAAGTATAGTGTATTGGACTGAATAGGAGCTACTGTTCTTGTCAGTTTCCTAAGCAGAGTTGAGCTAGATATTTCCCGTGTAGGAAGCACAGTTCTTTTGTTCTGAGCAAGCTCACTGTTTGGACCCCATAGGAAACACAGTAGAGTAGCAGAGTGCTCTTTTCTCTAAAGCAGAGTGTGTTTCTTGTAAGGCGAGCTAGCGTTTGTTTCCCAGTCCTAAATGGAGTTGAATCACATGCAGTTTCTGGTCCTACGAGCAAGAGTTGTTTTATGGTAATAAGAGTCACTATTGCGCTGCCATTGCCATACACAGGACAAATAGCACTGGCGTCTCTTCTCACCATGTACAGTGTATTGGACTGAAGAGGATCTACTGTTCTTGTCAGGTTCCTAAGCAGAATTGAACTAGATATGGCCGTGTGTGTAGGAAGCACAGTTCTTTTCTTCTGAGCAAGCTCACTGTTTGGACCACATAGGAAACACAGTAGAGTAGAAGAGTGCTCTTTTCTCTAAAGCAGAGTGTGTTTCTTGTAAGGCGAGCTAGCGTTTGTTTCCCAGTCCTAAGTGGAGTTGAATCACATGCAGTTTCTGGTCCTACGAGCAAGAGTTGTTTTCTGGTAAGGAAAGTAACTATTGAGCTCCCATTGCCATACACAGTGCAAATAGCACTCGCATCTGTTCCCAGCAAATACAGTGTATCGGACTGAAGAGGAGCTACTGTTCTTGTCAGTTTCCTAAGCAGAGTTGAACTAGATATGGTCAGTGTTTGAAAGGAAGCACAATTCTTTTGTTCTGAGCAAGCTCACTGTTTGGACCCCATAGGAAACTCAGTAGAGTAGAAGAGTGCTCTTTTCTCAAAAGCAAAGTGTGTTTCTTGTAAGGCGAGCTAGCGTTTGTTTCCCAGTCCTAAATGGAGTTGAATCCCATGCCGTTTCTGGTCCTACGAGCAAGAGTTGTTTTCTGATAAGAAGAGTCAATATTGCGCTGCCATTGCCCTACACAGGACAAATAGCACTGGCGTCTGTTCCCAGCAAGTAGAGTGTATTGGACTGAAAAGGAGCTACTGTTCTTGTCAGTTTCCTAAGCAGAGCTGAACTAGATATGGTCCGTGTGTGTAGGAAGCACAGTTCTTTTGTTCTGAGCAAGCTCACTGTTTGGACCCCATAGGAAACACAGTAGATTAGAAGAGTGCTCTTTTCTCTAAAGCAGAGTGTGTTTTTTGTAAGGCGAGCTAGCGTATGTTTTGCAGTCCTAAATGGAGTGGAATCACATGCAGATTCTGGTCCTATGAGCAACAGTTGTTTTCTGGTAAGTAAAGTCACTATTGCGCTCCCATTGCCATACACAGTGCAAGTAGCACATGCGTCTGTTCCCAGCAAGTACAGTGTATCAGACTGAAGAGGAGCTACTGTTCTTGTCAGTTTCCTAAGCAGAGTTGAACTAGATATGACCCATGTGTGTAGGAAGCACAGTTCTTATGTTCTGAGCAAGCTCACTCTTCTGGCCCTATAGGAAACACAGTAGAGTAGAAGAGTGCACTTTTCTTAAAAGCAGAGTGTGTTTCTTGTAAGGCGAGCTCGCGTTTGTTTCCCAGTTCTAAATGGAGTTGAGTCACATGCAGTTTTTGGTCCTACGAGCAAGAGTTGTTTTCTGGTAAGGAGAGTCACTGTTGCGCTCCAAATGCCATATACAGTGCAAATAGCGCTCGCGTCTGTTCCCAGCAAGTACAGTGTATCGGACTGAATAGGAGCTACTGTTCTTGTCAGGTTCCTAAGCAGACTTGAACTAGATATGGCCGTGTGTGTAGGAAGCACAGTTTTTTTGTTCTGAGCAAGCTCACTGTTCGGAACACATAGGAAACAAAGTAGAGTAGAAGAGTGCTCTTTTCTCAAAAGCAGAGTGTGTTTTTGGAAGGCGAGCTAGCGTTTGGTTCCCAGTCCTAAATGGAGTGGAATCACATGCATTTTTTTGTCCTACGAGCAAGAGTTGTTTTCTGGTAAGACGAGTCACTATTGTGCTCCAATTGCCATACACAGTGCAAATAGCACTCGCGTCTGTTCCCAGCAAGTACAGTGTATTGGACTTAAGTGGAGCTACTGTTCTTGTCAGTTTCCTAAGCAGAGTTGAACTAGATATGGCCCATGTGTGTAGGAAGCACAGTTTTTTTGTTCTGAGCAAGCTCACTGTTTGGACCCCATAGAAAACACAATAGAGTAGAAGAGTGCTCTTTTCTCAAAAGCAGAGTGTGTTTCATGTAAGGCGAGCTAGCGTTTGTTTCCCAGTCCTAAATGGAGTTGAATCCCATGCAGTTTCTGGTCCTACGAGCAAGAGTTGTTTTCTGGTAAGAAGAGTCAATATTGCGCTGCCATTGCCCTACACAGGACAAATAGCACTGGCGTCTGTTCCCAGCAAGTAGAGTGTATTGGACTGAAAAGGAGCTACTGTTCTTGTCAGTTTCCTAAGCAGAGCTGAACTAGATATGGTCCATGTGTGTAGGAAGCACAGTTCTTTTCTTCTGAGCAAGCTCACTGTTTGGACCCCATAGGAAACACAGTAGAATAGAAGAGTGCTCTTTTCTCTAAAGCAGAGTGTGTTTCTTGTAAGGCGAGCTAGCGTATGTTTTGCAGTCCTAAATGGAGTGGAATCACATGCAGATTCTGGTCCTATGAGCAAGAGTTGTTTTCTGGTAAGGAAAGTCACTATTGCGCTCCATTGTCATACACAGTGCAAATAGCACATACGTCTGTTCCCAGCAAGTACAGTGTATCAGACTGAAGAGGAGCTACTGTTCTTGTCAGTTTCCTAAGCAGAGTTGAACTAGATATGGCCCGTGTGTGTAGGAAGCACAGTTCTTATGTTCTGAGCAAGCTCACTCTTCTGGCCCTATAGGAAACACAGTAGAGTAGAAGAGTGCACTTTTCTTAAAAGCAGAGTGTGTTTCTTGTAAGGCGAGCTCGCGTTTGTTTTCCAGTCCTAAATGGAGTTGAGTCACATGCAGTTTTTGGTCCTACGAGCAAGAGTTGTTTTCTGGTAAGAAGAGTCACTGTTGCGCTCCAAATGCCATATACAGTGCAAATAGCACTCGCGTCTGTTCCCAGCAAGTACAGTGTATCGGACTGAATAGGAGCTACTGTTCTTGTCAGGTGGCTAAGCAGACTTGAACTAGATATGGCCGTGTGTGTAGCAAGCACAGTTTTTTTGTTCTGAGCAAGCTCACTGTTCGGAACACATAGGAAACACAGTAGAGTAGAAGAGTGCTCTTTTCTCAAAAGCAGAGTGTGTTTTTGGAAGGCGAGCTAGCGTTTGTTTCCCAGTCCTAAATGGAGTTGAGTCACATGCAGTTTTTTGTCCTACGAGCAAGAGTTGTTTTCTGGTAAGACGAGTCACTATTGTGCTCCAATTGCCATACACAGTGCAAATAGCACTCGCGTCTGTTCCGAGCAAGTACAGTGTATTGGACTGAAGAGGAGCTACTGTTCTTGTCAGTTTCCTAAGCAGAGTTCAACTAGATATGGCCCGTGTGTGTAGGAAGCACAGTTCTATTGTTCTGAACAAGTTCACTGTTTGGACCCCATAGGAAATACAGTAGAGTAGATGAGTGCTCTTTTCTTTAAAGCAGAGTGTGTTTCTTTTAAGGCGAGCTAGCGTTTGTTTCCCAGTCTTAAATGGAGTGGAATCACATGCAGTTTTTTTTCCTACGAGCAAGAGTTGTTTTCTGGTAAGACGAGTCATTATTGTGCTCCAACTGCCATACACAGTGCAAATAGCACTCGCGTCTGTTCCGAGCAAGCACAGTGTATTGGACTGAAGAGGAGCTACTGTTCTTGTCAGTTTCCTAAGCAGAGTTGAACTAGATATGGCCCGTGTGTGTAGGAAGCACAGTTCTTTTGTTCTGAGCAAGCTCACTGTTTGGACCCCATAGGAAACACAGTAGAGTAGAAGAGTGAGTGCTCTTTTCTCAAAACCAGAGTGTGTTTCATGTAAGGCGAGCTAGCATTTGTTTCCCAGTCCTAAATGAAGTTGAATCACATGCAGTTTCTGGTCCTACGAGCAAGAGTTGTTTTCTGGTAAGGAAAGTCACTATTGCACTTCCATTGCCATACACAGTGCAAATAGCCCTCCCGTCTGTTCCCAGCAAGTACAGTGTATCGGACTGAAGAGGAGCTACTGTTCTTGTCAGGTTCCTAAGCAGACTTGAACTAGATATGGCCGTGTTTGTAGGAAGCACAGTTTTTTTGTTCTGAGCAAGCTCACTGTTCGGAAAACATAGGAAACAGTAGAGTAGAAGAGTGCTCATTTCTCAAAAGCAGAGTGTGTTTCTTGGAAGGCGAGCTAGCATTTGTTTCCCAGTCCTAAATGGAGTTGAGTCACATGCAGTTTTTTGTCCTATGAGCACGAGTTGTTTTCTGGAAAGACGAGTCACTATTGTGCTCCAATTGCCATACACAGTGCAAATAGCACTCGCGTCTATTCCCAGCAAGTACAGTGTATTGGACTGAATAGGAGCTACTGTTCTTGTCAGTTTCCTAAGCAGAGTTGAACTAGATATGGTCCGTGTGTGTAGGAAGCACAGTTCTTTTGTTCTCAGCAAGCTCAATGTTCTGGCCCTATAGGAAACACAGTAGAGTAGAAGAGTGCTCTTTTCTCAAAAGCAGAGTGTTTTTCTTGTAAGGCGAGCTAGCGTTTGTTTCCCAGTCCTAAATGGAGTTGAATCACATGCAGTTTATGGTCCTACGAGCAAGAGTTGTTTCCTGGTAAGGAAGTCACTATTGTGCTCCCATTGCCATACACAGTGCAAATAGCACTCGCGTCTGTTCCCAGCAAGTACAGTGTATCGGACTGAAGAGGAGCTACTGTTCTTGTCAGTTTCCTAAGCAGATTTGAACTAGATATGGCCGTGTGTGTAGGAAGCACAGTTTTTTTGTTCTGAGCAAGCTCACTGTTCGGACGCCATAGGAAACACAGTAGAGTAGAAGAGTGCTCTTTTCTCTACAGCAGAGTGTGTTTCTTGTAAGGCGAGCTCGCGTTTGTTTCCCAGTCCTAAATGGAGTTGAATCACAGGCAGATTTTGGTCCTACGAGCAAGAGTTGTTTTCTGGTAAGAAGAGTCACTATTGCGCTCCAAATGCCATACACAGTGCAAATAGCTCACGCATCTGTTCCCAGCAAGTATAGTGTATTGGACTGAATAGGAGCTACTGTTCTTGTCAGTTTCCTAAGCAGAGTTGATCGAGATATGTCCCGCGTGTGTAGGAAGCACAGTTCTTTTGTTCTGAGCAAGCTCACTGTTTGGACCCCATAGGAAACACAGTAGAGTAGAAGAGTGCTCTTTTCTCAAAAGCAGAGTGTGTTTCTTGTAAGGCGAGCTAGCGTTTGTTTCCCAGTCCTAAATGGAGTTGAATCACATGCAGTTTCTGGTCCTACAAGCAAGAGCTGTTTTCTGGTAAGAAGAGTCACTATTGCGCTGCCATTGCCATACACAGGACAAATAGCACTGGCGTCTTTTCCCAGCAAGTACAGTTTATTGGACGAAAGAGGATCTACTGTTCTTGTCAGGTTCCTAATCAAACTTGAACTAGATATGGCCGTGTGTGTAGGAAGCACAGTTTTTTTGTTCTGAGCAAGCTCATTGTTCGGACCCCATAGGGAACACAGTAGAGTAGAAGAGTGCTCTTTTCTCTAAAGCAGAGTGTGTTTCTAGTAAGGCGAGCTCGCGTTTGTTTCCCAGTCCTAAATGGAGTTGTCACAGGCAGTTTTTGGTCCTATGAGCAAGAGTTGTTTTCTGGTAAGAAGAGTCACTATTGCGCTCCAAATGCAATACACAGTGCAAATAGCACACGCGTCTGTTCCCAGCAAGTACAGTGTATAGGACTGAATAGGATCTACTGTTCTTCTCAGTTTCCTAAGCAGAGTTGAACTAGATATGGCCCGTGTTTAGGAAGCACAGTTCTTTTGTTCTCAGCAAGCTCACTGTTCTGGCCCTATAGGAAACACAGTAGAGTAGAAGAGTGCTCTTTTCTCTAAAGCAGAGTGTGTTTCTTGTAAGGCGAGCTAGCGTTTGTTTCCCAGTCCTAAATGGAGTTGAATCACATGCAGTTTCTGGTCCTACGAGCAAGAGTTGTTTTCTGGTAAGAAGAGTCAATATTGCGCTGCCATTGCCATACACAGGACAAATAGCACTGGCGTTTGTTTTCAGCAAGTACAGTGTATTGGACTGAAGAGGATCTACTGTTCTTGTCAGGTTCCTAAGCAGAATTGAACTAGATATGGCCATGTGTGTAGGAAGCTCAGTTCTTTTGTTCTGAGCAAGCTCACTTTTCGGACCCCATAGGAAACACAGTAGAGTAGAATTGTGCTCTTTTCTCAAAAGCAGAGTGTGTTTCTTGTAAGGCGAGCTAGCGTGTGTTTCCCAGTCCTAAATGGAGTTGAATCCCATGCAGTTTCTGTTCCTATGAGCAAGAGTTGTTTTCTGGTAAGGAAAGTAACTATTGAGCTCCCATTGCCATACACAGTGCAAATAGCACTCGCGTCTGTTCCCAGCAAATACAGTGTATCGGACTGAAGAGGAGCTACTGTTCTTGTCAGTTTCCTAAGCAGACTTGAACTAGATGTGGCAATGTTTGTAGGAAGCACAGTTTTTTTTTTTTTCTGAGCAAGCTCACTGTTCGGAACACATAGGAAACTGTAGAGTAGAAGAGTGCTCTTTTCTCAAAAGCAGAGTGTGTTTCTTGGAAGACGAGCTAGTGTTTGTTTACCAGTCCTAAATGGAGTCGAGTCACACGCAGTTTTTTGTCCTACGAGCAAGAGTTGTTTTCTGTTAAGACGAGTCACTATTGTGCTCCAATTACCATACACAGTGCAAATAGCACTCGTGTCTGTTGAGAGCAAGTACAGTGTATTGGGCTGAAGAGGAGCTACTGTTCTTGTCAGTTTCCTAAGCAGAGTTGAACTAGACATGGCCCGTGTGTGTAGGAAGCACAGTTCTTTTGTTTTGAGCAAGCTCACTGTTCTGGCCCTATAGGAAACACATTAGAGTAGAAGAGTGCTCTTTTCTCAAAAGCAGAGTGTGTTTCTTGTAAGGCGAGCTAGCATTTGTTTCCCAGTCCTAAATGGAGTGGAATCACATGCAGTTTCCGTTCCTACGAGCAAGAGTTGTTTTCTGGTAAGGAAAGTCACTATTGCGCTCCCATTGCCATACACAGTGCAAATAGCACATGTGTCTGTTCCAAGCAAGTACAGTGTATCAGACTGAAGAGGAGCTACTGTTCTTGACAGTTTCCTACGCAGAGTTGAACTAGATATGGCCCGTGTGTGTAGGAAGCACAGTTCTTATGTTCTGAGCAAGCTCACTGTTCTGGCCCTATAGGAAACACATTAGAGTAGAAGAGTGCTCTTTTCTCAAAAGCAGAGTGTGTTTTTTGTAAGGCGAGCTCGCATTTGTTTCCCAGTCCTAAGTGCAGTTGAATCCCATGCAGTATTTCGTCCTATGAGCAAGAGTTGTTTTCTGGTAAGAAGAGTAACTATTGTGTTCCCATTTCCATACACAGTGCAAATAGCACACGCGATTTTCCCAGCAAGTACAGTGTATTGGACTGAAGAGGAGCTACTCTTCTTGTCAGATTCCTAAGCAGAGTTGAACTAGATATTGCCCGTGTGTGTAGGAAGCACAGTTCTTTTGTTCTGAGCGAGCTCAATGTTCTGGCCCTATAGGAAACACATTATAGTAGAATACTGCTCTTTTCTCAAAAGCAGAGTGTGTTTCTTGTAAAGCAAGCTAGCGTTTGTTTCCCAGTCCTAAATGGAGTTGAATCACATGCAGTTTCTGGTCCTAAGAGCAAGAGTTGTTTTCTGGTAAGAAGAGTAACTCTTGCGCTCCCATTGCCAAACACAGTGCAAATAGCACTGGCGTCTGTTCCCAGCATGTACAGTGTATTGCACTGAAGAGGATCTACTGTTCTTGTCAGTTTCCTAAGCAGAGTTGAACTAGATATAGCCCGTGTGTGTAGGAAGCACAGTTCTTTTGTTCTGAGCAAGCTGACTGTTCGGACCCCATAGGAAACACAGTAGAGTACAAGAGTGCTCTTTTCTCAAAAGCAGAGAGTGTTTCTTGTAAGGCGAGCTAGCGTTTGTTTTCCAGTCCTAAAAGGAGTTGAATCACATGCAGCTTCTGGTCCTACGAGCAAGAGCTGTTTTCTGGTAAGAAGAGTCACTATTGTGCTCCATTTGTCATACACAGTGCAAATAGCACTGGCGTCTGTTCCCAGCATGTACAGTGTATTGGAGTGAAGGGGATCTACTGTTCTTGTCAGTTTCCTAAACAGAATTGAACTAGATATGGCCGTGTGTGTAGGAAGCACAGTTTTTTTGTTCTGAGCCAGCTCACTCTTTTGGCCCTATAGGAAACACAGCAGAGTAGAACAGTGTTCTTTTCTCAAAAGTAGAGTGTGTTTCTTGTAAGGCGAGCTAGCGTTTGTTTTCCAGTCCTAAATGGAGTTGAATCACATGCACTTGTTTGTCCCATGAGTAAGAGTTGTTTTCTGGTAAGGAAAGTCACTATTGTGATCCCATTGCCATACACAGTGCAAATAGCACTCGCGTCTGTTCCCAGCAAGTACAGTGTATTGGACTGAAGTGGAGCTACTGTTCTTGTCCGTTTCCTAAGCAGAGTTAAACTATTTATGGCCCGTGTGTGTAGGAAGCCCATTTCTTTTGTTCTGAGCAAGCTCACTGTTCGGACCACATAGGAAACACAGTAGAGTAGAAGAGTGCTCTTTTCTCAAAAGCAGAGTGTGTTGCTTGTAAGGCGAGCTAGCGTTTGTTTCCCATTCCTAAATGGGAGTTGAATCACATGCATTTACTGGTCCTTCGAGCAAGAGTTGCTTTCTGGGAAGAAGAGTCACTATTGTGCTCACACTGTCATTCACAGGGCAAATAGCACTGGCATCTGTTCCCAGCATGTACAGTGTATTGGACTGAAGAGGAACTACTGTTCTTGTCAGTTTCCTAAGCAGAGTTGAACTAGATATGGCCGTGTGTGTAGGAAGCACAGTTCTTTTGTTCTGAGCAAGCTCACTGTTCGGAACCCATAGGAAAAACAGTAGAGTAGAAGAGTGCTCTTTTCTCAAAAGCAGAGTGTGTTTCTTGTAATGCGAGCTAGCGTTTGTTTCCCAGTCCTAAAGGGAGTTGAATCACATGCAGTTTTTGTCTCACGAGAAGAGTTGTTTTCTGGTAAGGAAAGTCACTATTCGCTCCCTTTCTCATACACAGAGCAAATAGCACACGTGTCTTTTCCCAGCAAGTACAGTGTATTGGACTGAAGATGAGCTACTGTTCTTGTCAGATTCCTAAGCACAGTTGAACTAGATATTGCCCTTGTGTGTAGGAAGCACAGTTCTTTTCTTCTGAGCAAGGTCAATGTTCAGGCCCTATAGGAAACACATTAGAGTAGAATATTGCTCTTTTCTCAAAAGCAGAGTGGGTTTCTTGTAAGGCAAGCTAGCGTTTGTTTCCCAGTCCTAAATGGAGTTGAATCACATGCAGTTTCTGGTCCTACGAGCAAGAGTTGTTTTCTGGTAAGAAGAGTCACTCTTGCGCTCCCATTGCATTACACAGTGCAAATAGCACTGGCGTCTGCTCCCAGCATGTACAGCGTATTGCACTGAAGAGGATCTACTACTGTTCTTGTCAGTTTCCTAAGCAGAGTTGAACTAGATATAGCACGTGTGTAGGAAGCACAGTTCTTTTGTTCTGAGCAAGCTGACTGTTCGGACCCCATAGGAAACACAGTAGAGTAGAAGAATGCTCTTTTCTCAAAAGCAGAGTGTGTTGCTTGTAAGGCGAGCTAGTGTTTGTTTCCCAGTCCTAAATGGAGTAGAATCACATGCAGTTTCTGGTCCTACGAGCAAGAGTTGTTTTCTGGTAAGAAGAGTCACTATTGTGCTCCCATTGTCATACACAAGGCTAATAGCACTGGCGTCTGTTCCCAGCATGTACACTGTATTGGACTGAACAGGATCTACTGTTCTTGTCAGTTTCCTAAGCAGAGTTGAACTAGATATGGCCGTGTGTGTAGGAAGCACAGTTCTTTTTTTCTGAGCAAGCTCACTGTTCTGGCCATATAGGAAACACATTAGAGTAGAATAGTGCTCTTTTCTCTAAAGCAGAGTGTGTTTCTTGTAAGGCGAGCTAGCGTTTGTTTCCCAGTCCTAAATGGAAGTGAATCCCATGCAGTTTCTGGTCCTACGAGCAAGAGTTGTTTTCTGGTATCAAGAGTCACTATTGTGCTCCCATTGTCATACACAGGGCAAATAGCACTGGCGTCTGTTCCCAGCATGTACAGTGTATTGGACGGAAGAGGATGTACTGTTCTTGTCAGTTTCCTAAGCAGAATTGAACTAGCTATGGCCGTGTGTTGGAAGTACAGTTCTTATCTTCTGAGCAAGCTCACTGTTCGGACCCAATAGAAAACACCGTAGAGTAGAAGAGTGCCCTTTTCTCAAAAGCATAGTGTGTTTCTTGTAAGGTGAGCTAGCGTTTGTTTCCCTGTCCTAAATGGATTTGAATCACACGCAGTTTCTGGTCCAACGAGCAGGAGTTGTTTTCTGGTAAGAAGAGTCACTATTGCGCTCCCATTGTCATACACAGGGCAAATAGCACTGGCGTCTGTTCCCAGCATGTACACTGTATTTGACTGAAGAGGATCTACTGTTCTTGTCAGTTTCCTAAGCAGATTTGAACTAGATATGGCCGTGTGTGTAGGAAGCACAGTTCTTTTGTTCTGAGCAAGCTCACTGTTCGGAACCCATAGGAAAAACAGTAGAGTAGAAGAGTGCTCTTTTCTCAAAAGCAGAGTGTGTTTCTTTAATGCGAGCTAGCGTTTGTTTCCCAGTCCTAAATGGAGTTGAATCACATGCAGTTTTTGGTCCCACGAGAAGAGTTGTTTTCTGGTAAGGAAAGTCACTATTCGCTCCCTTTCTCATACACAGAGCAAATAGCACACATGTCTTTTCCCAGCAAGTACAGTGTATTGGACTGAAGAGGAGCTACTGTTCTTGTCAGATTCCTAAGCACAGTTGAACTAGATATTGCCCGTGTGTGTAGGAAGCACAGTTCTTTTGTTCTGAGCAAGATCATGTTCAGGCCCTATAGGAAACACATTAGAGTAGAATACTGCTCTTTTCTCAAAAGCAGAGTGTTTTTCTTGTAAGGCGAGCTAGCGTTTGTTTCCCAGTCCTAAATGGAGTTGAATCACATGCAGTTTCTGGTCCTACGAGCAAGAGTTGTTTTCTGGTAAGAAGAGTCACTATTGCACTCCCATTGTCATACACAGGGCAAATAGCACTGGCGTCTGTTCCCAGCATGTACAGTGTATTGGACTGAAGAGGATCTACTGTTCTTGTCAGTTTCCTAAGCAGTGTAAATAGATATGGCCCGTGTGTGTAGGAAGCACAGTTCTTTTGTTCTGAGCATGCTCACTGTTCTGGCCCTATAGGAAACACAGTAGAGTAGAAGAGTGCTCTTTTCTCAAAAGCAGAGTGTGTTTTTTGTAAGGCGAGCTAGCGTTTGTTTCCCAGTCCTAAATGATAGTTGAATCACATGCAGTTTCTGGTCTTACGAGCAAGAATTCTTTTCTGGTAAGAAGAAACACTATTGTGCTCCCACGGTCATACACAGGGCAAATAGCACGGGTGTCTGTTCCCAGCAAATACAGTGTATTGGACTGAAGAGGAGCTACTGTTCTTGTCAGTTTCGAAAGCAGAGTTGACCTAGATATAGCCCGTGTGTGTAGGAAGCACAGTTCTTTTTTTCTGAGCAAGCTCACTTTTCAGACCCCATAGGAAACACATTAGAGTAGAAGAGTGTTCTTTTCTAAAAAGCAGAGTGTGTTTCTTGTAAGGAGAGCTTGCGTTTGTTTCCCAGTGCTAAATGGAGTTGAATCACATGCAGTTTCTGGTCCTACGAGCAAGAGCTGTTTTCTGGTAAGAAGAGTCACTATTGTGCTCCCATTGTCATACACAGGGCAAATTGCACTGGCGTCTGTTCCCAGCATGTACACTGTATTGGACTGAAGAGGATCTACTGTTCTTGTCATTTTCCTAAGCTGAGTTTAACTAGATATGGCCGTGTGTGTAGGAAGCACAGTTCTTTTTTTCTGAGCAAGCTCACTGTTCTGACCATATAGGAAACACATTAGAGTAGAATAGTGCTCTTTTCTCAAAAGCAGAGTGTGTTTCTTTTAAGGCTAGCTAGTGTTTGTTTCCCTGTCCTAAATGGAGTAGAATCTCATGCAGTTTCTGGTCCTACGAGCAAGAGTTGTTTTCTGGTATCAAAAGTCACTATTGTGCTCCCATTGTCATACACAGGGCAAATAGCCCTGGCGTCTGTTCCCAGCATGTACAGTGTATTGGACGGAAGAGGATCTACTGTTCTTGTCAGTTTCCTAAGCAGAATTGAACTAGCTATGGCCGTGTGTGTAGGAAGCACATTTCTTTTCTTCTGAGCAAGCTCACTGTTTGGACACCATAGGAAATACAGTAGAGTGGAAGAGTGCCCTTTTATCAAAAGCAGAGTGTGTTTCTTGTAAGGCGAGCTAGCGTTTGTTTCTCAGTCCTAAATGGAGTTGAATCACATGCAGTTTCTGGTCCTACGAGCAAGAGTTGTTTTCTGGTAAGAAGAGTCACTAGTGCGCTCCCATCGTCATACACAGGGCATATAGCACTGCCATCTGTTCCTAGCATGTACAGTGTATTGGACTTAAGAGGATCTACTGTTCTTGTCAGTTTCCTAAGCAGAATTGAACTAGATATGGCCGTGTGTGTAGGAAGCACAGTCCTTTTGTTCTGAGCATGCTCACTGTTCTGGCCCTATAGGAAACACAGTAGAGTAGAAGAGTGCTCTTTTCTCAAAAGCAGAGTGCGTTTCTTGTAAGGCGAGCTAGCGTTTGTTTCCCAGTCCTAAATGGAGTTGAATCACATGCAGTTTTTGGTCCTACAAGCAAGAGTTGTTTTCTGGTAAGGAAAGTCACTATTGTGCTCCCATTGCCACACACAGCGCAAATAGGACTCGCGTCTGTTCCCATCAAGTACAGTGTATTGGACTGAAGAGGATCTACTGTTCTTGTCAGTTTCCTAACCAAAATTGAACTAGTTATGGCCGTGTGTGTAGGAAGCACAGTTCTTTTGTTCTGAGCATGCTCACTGTTCTGGCCCTATAGGAAACACAGTAGAGTAGATGAGTGATCGTTTCTCAAAAGTAGAGTGTGTTTCTTGTAAGGCGAGCTAGCGTTTGTTTCCCAGTTCTAAATGGAGTTGAATCACATGCAGTTTCTGGTCCTACGAGCAAGAGTCGTTTTCTGGTAGGAAAGTCACTATTGTGCTCCCATTGCCACACACAGTGCAAATAGCACTCGCGTCTGTTCCCAGCCAGTACAGTGTATTGGACTGAAGAGGAGCTACTGTTCTTGTCAGTTTCCTAAGCAGAGTTGAACTAGATATGGCCCGTGTGTGTAGGAAGCACATTTCTTTTGTTCTGAGCAAGCTCACTGTTTGGACCCCATAGGAAACACAGTAGAGTAGAAGAGTGCTCTTTTCTCAAAAGCAGAGTGTGTTTCTTGTAAGGCGAGCTAGCGTTTGTTTCCCAGTCCTAAATGGAGTTGAATCACATGCAGTTTCTGGTCCTAAAAGCAAGAGCTGTTTTCTGGTAAGAAGAGTCACTATTGCGCTGCCATTGCCATACACAGGACAAATAGCACTGGCGTCTTTTCCCAGCAAGTACAGTTTATTGGACGAAAGAGGATCTACTGTTCTTGTTAGGTTCCTAATCAAACTTGAACTAGATATGGCCGTGTGTGTAGGAAGCACAGTTTTTTTGTTCTGAGCAAGCTCACTGTTCGGACCCCATAGGGAACACAGTAGAGTAGAAGAGTGCTCTTTTCTCTAAAGCAGAGTGTGTTTCTAGTAAGGCGAGCTCGCGTTTGTTTCCCAGTCCTCAATGGAGTTGTCACAGGCAGTTTTTGGTCCTATGAGCAAGAGTTGTTTTCTGGTAAGAAGAGTCACTATTGCGCTCCAAATGCAATACACAGTGCAAATAGCACACGCGTCTGTTCCCAGCAAGTACAGTGTATAGGACTGAATAGGATCTACTGTTCTTCTCAGTTTCCTAAGCAGAGTTGAACTAGATATGGCCCGTGTTTAGGAAGCACAGTTCTTTTGTTCTGAGCAAGCTCACTGTTCTGGCCATATAGGAAACACAGTAGAGTAGAAGAGTGCTCTTTTCTCTAAAGCAGAGTGTGTTTCTTGTAAGGCGAGCTAGCGTTTGTTTCCCAGTCCTAAATGGAGTTGAATCACATGCAGTTTCTGGTCCTACGAGCAAGAGTTGTTTTCTGGTAAGAAGAGTCAATATTGCGCTGCCATTGCCATACACAGGACAAATAGCACTGGCGTTTGTTCCCAGCAAGTACAGTGTATTGGACTGAAGAGGATCTACTGTTCTTGTCAGGTTCCTAATCAGAATTGAACTAGATATGGCCATGTGTGTAGGAAGCTCAGTTCTTTTGTTCTGAGCAAGCTCACTCTTCGGACCCCATAGGAAACACAGTAGAGTAGATTTGTGCTCTTTTCTCAAAAGCAGAGTGTATTTCTTGTAAGGCAAGCTAGCGTTTGTTTCGTAGTCCTAAATGGAGTTGAATCCCATGTAGTTTCTGTTCCTACGAGCAAGAGTTGTTTTCTGGTAAGGAAAGTAACTATTGAGCTCCCATTGCCATACACAGTGCAAATAGCACTCGCGTCTGTTCCCAGCAAATACAGTGTATCGGACTGAAGAGGAGCTACTGTTCTTGTCAGTTTCCTAAGCAGAGTTGAACTAGATATGGTCGGTGTGTGTAGGAAGCACAGTTCTTTTGTTCTGAGCAAGCTCACTTTTCGGACCCCATAGGAAACACAGTAGAGTAGAATTGTGCTCTTTTCTCAAAAGCAGAGTGTGTTTCTTGTAAGGCGAGCCAGCGTGTGTTTCCCAGTCCTAAATGGAGTTGAATCCCATGCAGTTTCTGTTCCTATGAGCAAGAGTTGTTTTCTGGTAAGGAAAGTAATTATTGAGCTCCCATTGCCATACACAGTGCAAATAGCACTCGCGTCTGTTCCCAGCAAATACAGTGTATCGGACTGAAGAGGAGCTACTGTTCTTGTCAGTTTCCTAAGCAGAGTTGAACTAGATAGGTTCGGTGTGTGTAGGAAGCACAGTTCTTTTGTTCTGAGCAAGCTCACTGTTTGGACCCCATAGGAAACACAGTAGAGTAGAAGAGTGCTCTTTTCTCAAAAACAGAGTGTGTTTCTTGTAAGGCGAGCTAGCGTTTGTTTCCCAGTCCTAAATGGAGTGGAATCACATGCAGTTTCTGGTCCTACGAACAAGAGTTGTTTTCTGGTAAGGAAAGTCACTATTGAGCTCCCATTGCCATACACAGTGCAAATAGCCCTCCCGTCTGTTCCCAGCAAGTACAGTGTATCGGACTGAAGAGGATCTACTGTTCTTGTCAGGTTCCTAAGCAGACTTGAACTAGATGTGGCAATGTTTGTAGGAAGCACAGTTTTTTTTTTTTTTTCTGAGCAAGCTCACTGTTCGGAACACATAGGAAACTGTAGAGTAGAAGAGTGCTCTTTTCTCAAAAGCAGAGTGTGTTTCTTGGAAGGCGAGCTAGTGTTTGTTTACCAGTCCTAAATGGAGTCGAGTCACACGCAGTTTTTTGTCCTACGAGCAAGAGTTGTTTTCTGGTAAGACGAGTCACTATTGTGCTCCAATTACCATACACAGTGCAAATAGCACTCGTGTCTGTTGCGAGCAAGTACAGTGTATTGGGCTGAAGAGGAGCTACTGTTCTTGTCAGTTTCCTAAGCAGAGTTGAACTAGACATGGCCCGTGTGTGTAGGAAGCACAGTTCTTTTGTTTTGAGCAAGCTCACTGTTCTGGCCCTATAGGAAACACATTAGAGTAGAAGAGTGCTCTTTTCTCAAAAGCAGAGTGTGTTTCTTGTAAGGCGAGCTAGCATTTGTTTCCCAGTCCTAAATGGAGTGGAATCACATGCAGTTTCCGTTCCTACGAGCAAGAGTTGTTTTCTGGTAAGGAAAGTCACTATTGCGCTCCCATTGCCATACACAGTGCAAATAGCACATGTGTCTGTTCCAAGCAAGTACAGTGTATCAGACTGAAGAGGAGCTACTGTTCTTGTCAGTTTCCTACGCAGAGTTGAACTAGATATGGCCCGTGTGTAGGAAGCACAGTTCTTATGTTCTGAGCAAGCTCACTGTTCTGGCCCTATAGGAAACACATTAGAGTAGAAGAGTGCTCTTTTCTCAAAAGCAGAGTGTGTTTTTTGTAAGGCGAGCTCGCATTTGTTTCCCAGTCCTAAGTGCAGTTGAATCCCATGCAGTATTTCGTCCTATGAGCAAGAGTTGTTTTCTGGTAAGAAGAGTAACTATTGTGTTCCCATTTCCATACACAGTGCAAATAGCACACGCGACTTTTCCCAGCAAGTACAGTGTATTGGACTGAAGAGGAGCTACTCTTCTTGTCAGATTCCTAAGCAGAGTTGAACTAGATATTGCCCGTGTGTGTAGGAAGCACAGTTCTTTTGTTCTGAGCAAGCTCAATGTTCTGGCCCTATAGGAAACACATTATAGTAGATTACTGCTCTTTTCTCAAAAGCAGAGTGTGTTTCTTGTAAAGCAAGCTAGCGTTTGTTTCCCAGTCCTAAATGGAGTTGAATCACATGCAGTTTCTGGTCCTACGAGCAAGAGTTGTTTTCTGGTAAGAAGAGTCACTATTTCGCTCCCATTGTCATACACAGGGCAAATAGCACTGGCGTCTGCTCCCAGCAAGTACAGTGTATTGGACTGAAGAGGGGCTACTGTTCTTTTCAGTTTCCTAAGCAGAGTTGAACTAGATATAGCCCGTGTGTGTAGGAAGCACACTTCTTTTGTTCTGAGCAAGCTAACTGTTCGGACCTCATAGGAAACACAGTAGAGTAGAAGAGTGCTCTTTT
>NW_026737452.1:0-40524 GCF_949786415.1 Peromyscus eremicus | reverse complement strand
TCTGCTTTTGAGAAAAGTCCACTCTTCTACTCTACTGTCTCCTGTAGGGCCAGAACAGTGAGCTTGCTCAGAACAAAAGAACTGTGCTTCCTACACACACGGCCATATCTAGTTCAATTTTGATTAGGAACCTGACAAGAACAGTAGATCCTCTTCAGTCCAATACACTGTACTTGCTGGGAACAGACGCCAGTGCTATTTGTCCTGTGTATGACAATGGCAGCGCAATAGTGACTATTCTTACCATAAAACAACTCTTGCTCGTAGGACCAGAAACTGCATGTGATTCAACTCCATTTAGGACTGGGAAACAAACGCTAGCTTGCCTTACAAGAAACACACTCTGCTTTAGAGAAAAGAGCACTCTTCTACTCTACTGTCTCCTGTAGGGCCAGAACAGTGAGCTTGCTCAGAACAAAAGAACTGTGCTTCCTACACACACGGCCATATCTAGTTCAATTTTGATTAGGAACCTGACAAGAACAGTAGATCCTCTTCAGTCCAATACACTGTACTTGCTGGGAACAGACGCCAGTGCTATTTGTCCTGTGTATGACAATGGCAGCGCAATAGTGGCTATTCTTACCAGAAAACAACTCTTGCTCGTAGGAACAGAAACTCCATGTGATTCAACTCCATTTAGGACTGGGAAACAAACGCTAGCTTGCCTTACAAGAAACACACTCTGCTTTAGAGAAAAGAGCACTCTTCTACTCTACTGTGTTTCTTATAGGGCCAGAACAGTGAGCTTGCTCAGAACAAAAGAACTGTGCTTCCTACATACACGGGCCATATCCAGTTCAACTCTGCTTATGAAACTGACAAGAACAGTAGCTCCTCTTCAGTCCAATACACTGTACTTGCTGGGAACAGACGCGAGTGCTATTTGTTCTGTGTATTGCAATGGCAGCGCACTAGTGACTCTACTTACCTGAAAACAACTCTTGCTCGTAGAGCCAGAGACTGCATGTGATTCAACTCCATTTAGGACTAGGAAACAAACACTAGCTCACCTTACAAGAAACACACTCTGATTTAGAGAAAAGAGCACTCTTCTACTCTACTGAGTTTCCTAAGAGGTCTCAACAGTGAACTTGCTCAGAACAAAAGAACTGTGCTTCCTACACACACGGCCATACCTAGTTCAATTCTGCTTAGGAACCTGACAAGAACAGTAGATCCTCTTCAGTCCAATACACTGTACATGCTGGGAACAAACGCGAGTGCTATTTGCCCTGTGTATGACAATGGGAGCATAATAGTGACTCTTCTTACCAGAAAACAACTCTTGCTCGTAGGACCAGAAATTGCATGTGATTCAACTCCATTTAGGACTGGCAAACAAATGCTAGCTCGCCTTACAAGAAAGACACTCTGCTTTAGAGAAAAGAGCACTTCTTCTACTCTACTGTGTTTCCTATAGGGCCAGAACAGTGAGCTTGCTCAGAACAAAAGAACTGTGCTTCCTCTACACACCGGCCATATCAAGTTCAACTCTACTTAGGAAACTGACAAGAACAGTAGCTCCTCTTCAGTCCAATACTCTGTACTTGCTGGGAACAGACGCGAGTGCTATTTGCACTGTGTATGGCAATGGAGCACAACAGTGACTTTCCTTACCAGAAAACAACTCTTGCTCGTAGGACCAGAAACTGTATGTGATTCAACTCCATTTAGTACTGGGAAACAAATGCTAGCTCACCTTACAAGAAACACAATCTGCTTTAGAGAAAAGAGCACTCTTCTACTCTACTGTGTTTCCTAAGAGGTCTGAACAATGAGCTTGCTCAGAACAAAAGAACTGTGCTTCCTACACACACGGCCATACCTAGTTCAATTCTGCTTAGGAACCTGACAAGAACAGTAGATCCTCTTCAGTCCAATACACTGTACTTGCTGGGAACAGACGCCAGTGCTATTTGTCCTGTGTATGGCAATGGCAGCGCAATACTGACTCTTCTTACCATAAAACAACTCTTGCTCGTAGGACCAGAAACTGCATGTGATTCAACTCCATTTAGGACTGGGAAACAAACGCGAGCTCGCCTTACAAGAAACACACTCTGCTTTAGAGAAAAGAGCACTTTTCTACTCTACTGTGTTTCCTATAGGGCCAGAACAGTGAGCTTGATCAGAACAAAAGAACTGTGCTTCCTACACACACGGGCCATATATAGTTCAACTATGCTTAGGAAACTGACAAGAACAGTAGCTCCTCTTCAGTCTGATACACTGTACTTGCTGGGAACAGACGCGAGTGCTATTTGCACTGTGTATGGCACTGGGAACGCAATAGTGACTTCCTTACCAGAAAACAACTCTTGCTCGTAGGACCAGAAACTGCATGGGATTCAACTCCATTTAGGACTGGGAAACAAATGCTAGCTCGCCTTACAAGAAACACACTCTGCTTTTGAGAAAAGAGCACTCTTCTACTCTACTGTGTTCCCTATAGGGCCAGAACAGTGAGCTTGCTGAGAACAAAAGAACTGTGCTTCCTAAACACACGGACCATATCTAGTTCAACACTGCTTAGGAAACTGACAAGAACAGTAGCTCCTCTTCAGTCCAATACACTGTACTTGCTGGGAAGAGACACGAGTGCTATTTGCACTGTGTATGGCAATTAGAGCGCAATAGTGACTCTTCTTACCAGAAAACAACTCTTGCTCGTAGGAGCAAAAACTGCATGTGACTCAACTCCATTTTGGACTGGGAAACAAACACTAGCTCGCCTTACAAGAAACACACTCTGCTTTAGAGAAAAGAGCACTCTTCTACTCTACTGTGTTTCCTATAGGGCCAGAACAATGAGCTTGCTCAGAACAAAAGAACTGTGCTTCCTACACTCACGGCCATATCTAGTTCAACTCTGCTTAGGAACCTGACAAGAACAGTAGATCCTCTTCAGTCCAATACACTGTACATGCTGGGAACAGACGCCAGTGCTATTTGCCATGTGTATGACAATAGGAGCACAATAGAGACTCTTCTTACCAGAATACAACTCTTGCTCGTAGGACCAGAAACTGCATGTGATTCAACTCCATTTAGGACTGGGAAACAAACGCTCGCTCGCCTTACAAGAAACACACTCTGCTTTTGAGAAAAGAGCACTCTTCTTCTCTACTGTGTTTCCAATGGGGTCCAAACAGTGAGCTTACTCATAACAAAAGAACTGTGCTTCCTAAACTCACGGACCATATCTAGTTCAACTCTGCTGAGGAAACTGACAAGAATAGTAGCTCCTAATCAGTCCAATACACTGTGCTTGAAGAGAACAGATGCGAGTACTATTTGCACTGTGTATGGCATTTGGAGTGCAATAGTGACTCTTCTTACCAGAAAACAATTCTTGCTCATAGGACCAGAAACTGCATGTGATTCATCTCCATTTAGGACTGGGAAACAAATGCTAGCTTGCCTTACAAGAAACACACTCTGCTTTTGAGAAAAGAGCAAACTTCTACTCTACTGTGTTTCCTAAGAGGTCTGAACAGTGAACTTGCTCAGAACAAAAGAACTGTGCTTCCTACACACACGGCCATACATTGTTCAATTCTGCTTAGGAACTTGACAAGAACAGTAGATCCTCTTCAGTCCAATACACTGTACATACTGGGAACAGACGCGAGTGCTTTTTGCCCTGTGTATGACAATGGGAGCGCAATAGTGACTCTTCTTACCAGAAAACAACTCTTGCTCGTAGGACCCGAAACTGCATGTGATTCAACTCCATTTAGGACTGGGAAACAAACACTAGCTCGCCTTACAAGAAACACAATCTGCTTTAAAGAAAAGAGCACTCTTCTACTCTACTTTGTTTCCTAAGTGGTCCGAACAGTGAGCTTGCTCAGAACAAAAAAACTGTGCTTCCTACACACACGGCCATGTCTAGTTCAACTCTGCTTAGGAACCTGACAAGAACAGTAGATCCTCTTCAGTCCAATACACTGTACATGCTGGGAACAGACGCCAGTGCTATTTGCCCTGTGTATGACAATGGGAGCGCAATAGTGACTCTTCTTACCAGAAAACAACTCTTGCTCGTAGGACCAGAAACTGCATGTGATTCAACTCCATTTAGGACTGGGAAACAAACGCGAGCTCGCCTTACAAGAAACACACTCTGCTTTTGAGAAAAGAGCACTCTTCTACTCTGCTGTGTTTCCTAGGGGGTCCAAACAGTGAGCTTGCTCAGAACAAAACAACTGTGCTTCCTACACACACCGCCATACCTAGTTCAACTCTGCTTATGAAACTGACAAGAACAGTAGCTCCTCTTCAGTCCGATACACTGTACTTGCTGGGAACAAACGCGAGTGCTATTTGGACTGTGTATAGCAATTGGAGCGCAATAGTGACTCTTCTTCCCAGAAAACAACTCTTGCTGGTAGGACCAAAAACTGCATGTGACTCAACTCCATTTAGGCCTGGGAAACAAACGCGAGCTCGCCTTACAAGAAACACACTCTGCTTTAGAGAAAAGAGCACTCTTCTACTCTACTGTGTTTCCTATAGGGCCAGAACAGTGAGCTTGATCAGAACAAAAGAACTGTGCTTCCTACACTCACGGCCATATCTATGTCAACTCTGCTTAGGAACCTGACAAGAACAGTAGATACTCTTCAGTCCAATACACTGTACATGATGGGAACAGACGCCAGTGCAATTTGCCCTGTGTATTTCACTGGGAGCACAATAGTGACTCTTCTTACCAGAAAACAACTCTTGCTCGTAGGACCAGAAACTGCATGTGATTCAACTCCATTTAGGACTGGGAAACAAACTCTAGCTCGCCTTACAAGAAACACACTCTGCTTTTGAGAAAAGAGCACTCTTCTACTCTACTGTGTTTCCAATGGGATCCAAACAGTGAGCTTGCTCAGAACAAAAGAACTGTGCTTCCTACACACGGGCCATATCTCGTTCAACTCTGCTTAGGAAACTGACAAGAACAGTAGCTCCTCTGCAGTCTGATACACTGTACTTGCTGGAACAGACGCGAGTGCTATTTGCACTTTGTGGCACTGGGAACGCAATAGTGACTTATTTCCCAGAAAACAACTCTTGCTCGAAGGACCAGAAACTGCATGTGATTCAACTCCATTTAGGACTGGGAAACAAACGCTAGCTCGCCTTACAAGAAACACACTCTGCTTTTTTGAAAAGAGCACTGTTCTACTCTACTGTGTTTCCTATAGGGCCAGAACAGTGAGCTTGCTGAGACCAAAGAACTGTGCTTCCTACACACACGGACCACATCTAGGTCAACTATGCTTTGGAAACTGACAAGAAGAGTAACTCCTATTCAGTCCAATACACTGTTCTTGATGAGAACAGACGCGCGTGCTATTTGCACTGTGTATGGCAATTGGAGCGCAGTAGTGACTCTTCTTACCAGAAAACAACTCTTGCTCGTAGGACCAGAAACTGCATGTGATTCAACTCCATTTAGGACTGGGAAACAAATGCTAGCTCGCCTTACAAGAAACACACTCTGCTTTTGAGAAAAGAGCACTCTTCTACTCTACTGTGTTTCCTAAGAGGTCTGAACAGTGAACTTGCTCAGAACAAAAGAACTGTGCTTCCTACACACACGGCCATTCCTAGTTCAATTCTGCTTAGGAACCTGACAACAACAGTAGATCCTCTTCAGTCCAATACACTGTACATGCTGGGAACAGACGCGAGTGCTATTTGCCCTGTGTATGACAATGGGAGCACAATAGTGACTCTTCTTACCAGAAAACAACTCTTGCTCGTAGGACCAGAAACTGCATGTGATTCAACTCCATTTAGGACTGGAAACAAACACTAGCTCGCCTTACAAGAAACACACTCTGATTTAGAGAAAAAAGCACTCTTCTACTCTACTGTGTTTCCTAAGAGGTCCAAACCGTGAACTTGCTCAGAACAAAAGAACTGTGCTTCCTACACACACGGCCATATCTAGTTCAATTCTGCTTAGGAACCTGACAAGAACAGTAGATCCTCTTCACTCCAATACACTGTACTTGCTGGGAACAGACTCCAGGGCTCTTTGTCCTGTGTATGGCAATGGCAGCGCAACATTGACTCTTCTTACCAGAAAACAACTCTTGCTTGTAGGACCAGAAACTGCATGTGATTCAACTCCATTTAGGATTGGGAAACAAACGCTAGCTCTTCTTATAAGAAACACACTCTGCTTTGAGAAAAGAGCACTCTTCTACTCTACTGTGTTTCCTATGGGGTCCAAACAGTGAGCTTGCTCCGAAAAAAAGAACTGTGCTTCCTACACACACCGACCATATCTAGTTCAACTCTTCTTAGAAAACTGACAAGAACAGTAGCTCCTATTCAGTCCAATACACTGTACTTGCTGGGAACCGACGCGAGTGCTATTTGCACTGTGTATGGCAATGTGAGCACAATAGTGACTTTCCTTACCAGAAAACAACTCTTGCTCATAGGACCGGAAACTGCCTGTGATTGTACTCCATTAAGGACTAGTTAACAAACGCTAGCTTGCCTTACAAGAAACACACTCTGCTTTTGAGAAAAGAGCACTCTTCTACTCTACTGTGTTTCCTGTAGGGCCAGAACAGTGAGCTTGCTCAGAACAAAAGAATGGTGCTTCCTACACACACGGCCATATCTAGTTCAATTCTGATTAGTAACCTGACAAGAACAGTAGATCCTCTTCAGTCCAATACACTGTACTTGCTGGGAACAGACGCCAGTGCTATTTGTCCTGTGTATGGCAATGGCAGCGCAATAGTGACTATTCTTACCATAAAACAACTCTTGCTCGTAGGACCAGAAACTGCATGTGATTCAACTCCATTTAGGACTGGGAAACAAACGCGAGCTCGCCTTACAAGAAACACACTCTGCTTTAGAGAAAAGAGCACTTTTCTACTCTACTGTGTTTCCTATAGGGCCAGAACAGTGAGCTTGATCAGAACAAAAGAAATGTGCTTCACTCACACGGGCCATATCTAGTTCAACTCGGCTTAGGAAACTGACAAGAACAGTAGCTCCTCTTCAGTCCAATACACTGTACTTGCTGGGAAGAGACACGAGTGCTATTTGCACTGTGTATGGCAATTAGAGCGCAATAGTGACTCTTCTTACCAGAAAACAACTCTTGCTCGTAGGAGCAAAAACTGCATGTGACTCAACTCCATTTTGGACTGGGAAACAAACACTAGCTCGCCTTACAAGAAACACACTCTGCTTTTGAGAAAAGAGCACTCTTCCACGCTACTGTGTTTCCTATAGGGCCAAAACAGTGAGCTTGCTCAGAACAAAAGAACTGTGCTTCCTACACACACGGTCATATCTAGTCCAATTCTGCTTAGGAAACTGACAAGAATAGTAGATCCTCTTCAGTCCAATACACTGCACTTGCTGGGAACAGACGCAAGTGCTATTTGCCCTGTGTATGAAAATGGGAGCGCAATAGTAACTCTTCTTACCTGAAAACAACTCTTGCTGGTAGGACCAGAAACTGCATGAGATTCAACTCCATTTAGGACTGGGAAACAAACACTAGCTCACCTTACAAGAAACACACTCTGCTTTTGAGAAAAGAGCCCTCTTCTACTCTAAAGTGTTTCCTATAGGGCCAAAACAATGAGCTTGCTCAGAACAAAAGAACTGTGCTTCCTACACACACGGTCATATCTAGTTCAATTCTGCTTAGGAAACTGACAAGAATAGTAGATCCTCTTCTGTCCAATACACTGTACTTGCTGGGAACAGACGCGAGTGCTATTTGCACTGTGTATGGCAATGGGAGCGCAATAGTGACTTTCCTTACCAGAAAACAACTCTTGCTCGTAGGACCAGAAACTGCATGTGATTCAACTCCATATAGGACTGGGAAACAAACGCTAGCTCACCTTACAAGAAACACAATCTGCTTTTGCGAAAAGAGCACTCTTCTACTCTACTGTGTTTTCTATAGGGCCAGAACAGTGAGCTTGCTCAGAACAAAAAAACCGTGCTTCCTACACACACCATCATACCTAGTTCAATTCTGCTTAGGAACCTGACAAGAACAGTAGATCCTCTTCAGTCCAATACACTGTACTGCTGGGAAGAGACAACAGTGCTATTTGTCCTGTGTAGGGAAATGGCAGCGCAATAGTGACTATTCTTACCATAAAACAACTCTTGCTCGTAGGACCAGAAACTGCATGAGATTCAACCCCATTTAGGACTGGGAAACAAACGCTAGCTCACCTTACAAGAAACACACTGTGCTTTAGAGAAAAGAGCCCTCTTCTACTCTAAAGTATTTCCTATAGGGCCAAAACAGTGAGCTTGCTCAGAACAAAAGAACTGTGCTTCCTACACACACGGTCATATCTAGTTCAATTCTGCTTAGGAAACTGAAAAGAATAGTAGATCCTCTTCAGTCCAATACACTGCACTTGCTGGGAACAGACGCGAGTGCTATTTGCACTGTGTATAGCAATGGGAGCGCAATAGTGACTTTCCTTACCAGAAAACAACTCTTGCTCGTAGGACCAGAAACTGCATGTTATTCAACTCCATATAGTACTGGGAAACAAACACTAGCTCGCCTTACAAGAAAAACACTCTGCTTTTGAGAAAAGAGCACTCTTCTACTCTACTGTGTTTCCTAAGAGGTCTGAACAGTGAACTTGCTCAGAACAAAAGAACTGTGCTTCCTACACACACGGCCATACATAGTTCAATTCTGCTTAGGAACCTGACAAGAACAGTAGATCCTCTTCAGTCCAATACACTGTACATGCTGGGAACAGACGCGAGTGCTATTTGCCCTGTATATGACAATGGGAGCACAATAGTGACTCTTCTTACCAGAAAACAACTCTTGCTCGTAGGACCAAAGACTGCATGTGATTCAACTCCATTTAGGACTGGGAAACAAACACTAGCTCGCCTTACAAGAAACACACTCTGCTTTTGAGAAAAGAGCACTCTTCCACGCTACTGTGTTTCCTATAGGGCCAAAACAGTGAGCTTGCTCAGAACAAAAGAACTGTGCTTCCTACACACACGGTCATATCTAGTCCAATTCTGCTTAGGAAACTGACAAGAATAGTAGATCCTCTTCAGTCCAATACACTGCACTTGCTGGGAACAGACGCAAGTGCTATTTGCCCTGTGTATGAAAATGGGAGCGCAATAGTAACTCTTCTTACCTGAAAACAACTCTTGCTGGTAGGACCAGAAACTGCATGAGATTCAACTCCATTTAGGACTGGGAAACAAACGCTAGCTCACCTTACAAGAAACACACTCTGCTTTTGAGAAAAGAGCCCTCTTCTACTCTAAAGTGTTTCCTATAGGGCCAAAACAATGAGCTTGCTCAGAACAAAAGAACTGTGCTTCCTACACACACGGTCATATCTAGTTCAATTCTGCTTAGGAAACTGACAAGAATAGTAGATCCTCTTCTGTCCAATACACTGTACTTGCTGGGAACAGACGCGAGTGCTATTTGCACTGTGTATGGCAATGGGAGCGCAATAGTGACTTTCCTTACCAGAAAACAACTCTTGCTCGTAGGACCAGAAACTGCATGTGATTCAACTCCATATAGGACTGGGAAACAAACGCTAGCTCACCTTACAAGAAACACAATCTGCTTTTGCGAAAAGAGCACTCTTCTACTCTACTGTGTTTTCTATAGGGCCAGAACAGTGAGCTTGCTCAGAACAAAAAAACCGTGCTTCCTACACACACCATCATACCTAGTTCAATTCTGCTTAGGAACCTGACAAGAACAGTAGATCCTCTTCAGTCCAATACACTGTACTGCTGGGAAGAGACAACAGTGCTATTTGTCCTGTGTAGGGAAATGGCAGCGCAATAGTGACTATTCTTACCATAAAACAACTCTTGCTCGTAGGACCAGAAACTGCATGAGATTCAACCCCATTTAGGACTGGGAAACAAACGCTAGCTCACCTTACAAGAAACACACTGTGCTTTAGAGAAAAGAGCCCTCTTCTACTCTAAAGTATTTCCTATAGGGCCAAAACAGTGAGCTTGCTCAGAACAAAAGAACTGTGCTTCCTACACACACGGTCATATCTAGTTCAATTCTGCTGAGGAAACTGACAAGAATAGTAGCTCCTAATCAGTCCAATACACTGTACTTGAAGAGAACAGATGCGAGTACTATTTGCACTGTGTATGGCATTTGGAGTGCAATAGTGACTCTTCTTACCAGAAAACAATTCTTGCTCGTAGGACCAGAAACTGCATGTGATTCATCTCCATTTAGGACTGGGAAACAAACACTAGCTCGCCTTACAAGAAAAACACTCTGCTTTTGAGAAAAGAGCACTCTTCTACTCTACTGTGTTTCCTAAGAGGTCTGAACAGTGAACTTGCTCAGAACAAAAGAACTGTGCTTCCTACACACACGGCCATACCTTGTTCAATTCTGCTTAGGAACTTGACAAGAACAGTAGATCCTCTTCAGTCCAATACACTGTACATACTGGGAACAGACGCGAGTGCTTTTTGCCCTGTGTATGACAATGGGAGCGCAATAGTGACTCTTCTTACCAGAAAACAACTCTTGCTCGTAGGACCCGAAACTGCATGTGATTCAACTCCTTTTAGGACTGGGAAACAAACACTAGCTCGCCTTACAAGAAACACAATCTGCTTTAAAGAAAAGAGCACTCTTCTACTCTACTTTGTTTCCTAAGTGGTCCGAACAGTGAGCTTGCTCAGAACAAAAAAAACTGTGCTTCCTACACACACGGCCATGTCTAGTTCAACTCTGCTTAGGAACCTGACAAGAACAGTAGATCCTCTTCAGTCTAATACACTGTACATGCTGGGAACAGACGCCAGTGCTATTTGCCCTGTGTATGACAATGGGAGCGCAATAGTGACTCTTCTTACCAGAAAACAACTCTTGCTCGTAGGACTAGAAACTGCATGTGATTCAACTCCATTTAGGACTGGGAAACAAACGCGAGCTCGCCTTACAAGAAACACACTCTGCTTTTGAGAAAAGAGCACTCTTCTACTCTGCTGTGTTTCCTAGGGGGTCCAAACAGTGAGCTTGCTCAGAACAAAACAACTGTGCTTCCTACACACACCGCCATACCTAGTTCAACTCTGCTTATGAAACTGACAAGAACAGTAGCTCCTCTTCAGTCCAATACACTGTACTTGCTGGGAACAAACGCGAGTGCTATTTGGACTGTGTATAGCAATTGGAGCGCAATAGTGACTCTTCTTCCCAGAAAACAACTCTTGCTCGTAGGACCAAAAACTGCATGTGACTCAACTCCATTTAGGACTGGGAAACAAACGCGAGCTCGCCTTACAAGAAACACACTCTGCTTTAGAGAAAAGAGCACTCTTCTACTCTACTGTGTTTCCTATAGGGCCAGAACAGTGAGCTTGATCAGAACAAAAGAACTGTGCTTCCTACACTCACGGCCATATCTATGTCAACTCTGCTTAGGAACCTGACAAGAACAGTAGATCCTCTTCAGTCCAATACACTGTACATGATGGGAACAGACGCCAGTGCAATTTGCCCTGTGTATTTCACTGGGAGCACAATAGTGACTCTTCTTACCAGAAAACAACTCTTGCTCGTAGGACCAGAAACTGCATGTGATTCAACTCCATTTAGGACTGGGAAACAAACTCTAGCTCGCCTTACAAGAAACACACTCTGCTTTTGAGAAAAGAGCACTCTTCTACTCTACTGTGTTTCCAATGGGATCCAAACAGTGAGCTTGCTCAGAACAAAAGAACTGTGCTTCCTACACACGGGCCATATCTCGTTCAACTCTGCTTAGGAAACTGACAAGAACAGTAGCTCCTCTGCAGTCTGATACACTGTACTTGCTGGGAACAGACGCGAGTGCTATTTGCACTGTGTGGCACTGGGAACGCAATAGTGACTTATTTACCAGAAAACAACTCTTGCTCGAAGGACCAGAAACTGCATGTGATTCAACTCCATTTAGGACTGGGAAACAAACGCTAGCTCGCCTTACGAGAAACACACTCTGCTTTTGAGAAAAGAGCACTCTTCTACTCTACTGTGTTTCCTATAGGGCCAGAACAGTGAGCTTGCTGAGAACAAAAGAACTGTGCTTCCTAAACACACGGACCATATCTAGTTCAACTCTGCTTAGGAAACTGACAAGAACAGTAGTTCCTATTCTGTCCAATACACTGTACTTGCTGGGAACAGACGCGAGTGCTATTTGCACTGTGTATGGCAATTGGAGCGCAATAGTGACTCTTCTTACCAGAAAACAACTCTTGCTCGTAGGAGCAAAACCTGCATGTGACTCAACACCATTTTGGACTGGGAAACAAACGCTAGCTCGCCTTAGAAGAAACACACTCTGCTTTTGAGAAAAGAGCACTCTTCTACGCTACTGTGTTTCCTATAGGGCCAAAACAGTGAGCTTGCTCAGAACAAAAGAACTGTGCTTCCTACACACACAGTCATATCTCGTCCAATTCTGCTTAGGAAACTGACAAGAATAGTAGATCCTCTTCAGTCCAATACACTGTAATTCCTGGGAACAGACGCGAGTGCTATTTGCCCTGTGTATGTAAATGGGAGCGCAATAGTAACTCTTCTTACCAGAAAACAACTCTTGCTGGTAGGACCAGAAACTGCATGAGATTCAACTCCATTTAGGACTGGGAAACAAACGCTAGCTCACCTTACAAGAAACACACTCTGCTTTTGAGAAAAGAGCACTCTTCTACTCTACTGTTTTTCCTATAGGGCCAGAACAGTGAGCTTGCTCAGAACAAAAAAACCGTGCTTCCTACACACACCACCATACCTAGTTCAATTCTGCTTAGGAACCTGACAAGAACAGTAGATCCTCTTCAGTCCAATACACTGTACTGCTTGGAAGAGACAACAGTGCTATTTGTCCTGTGTAGGGAAATGGCAGCGCAATAGTGACTATTCTTACCATAAAACAACTCTTGCTTGCAGGACCAGAGACTGCATGTGATTCAATTCCATTTAGGAGTAGGAAACAAACACTAGCTCGCCTTACAAGAAACACACTCTGATTTAGAGAAAAAAGCACTCTTCTATCTACTGTGTTTCCTAAGAGGTCTGAACAGTGAACTTGCTCAGAACAAAAGAACTGTGCTTCCTACACACACGGCCATACCTAGTTCTATTCTGTTTAGGAACCTGACAAGAACCGTAGATCCTCTTCCGTCCAATACACTGTACTGCTGGGAACAGACAACAGTGCTATTTGTCCTGTGTATGGCAATGGCAGCGTAATAGAGACTCTTCTTACCAGAAGACAACTCTTGCTCGTAGGACCAGAAACTGCATGTGATTCAACTCCATTTAGGACTGGGAAACAAACTATAGCTCGCCTTTAAAGAAACACACTCTGCTTTTGAGAAAAGAGCACTGTTCTACTCTACTGTGTTTCCTATAGGGCCAGAACAGTGAGCTTGCTGAGAACAAAAGGACTGTGCTTCCTACACACACGGACGATATCGAGTTCAACTATGCTTTGGAAACTGACAAGAACAGTAGCTCCTATTCAGTCCAATACACTGTAATTGCTGGGAACAGACGGGAGTTCTATTTGCACTGTGTATGGCAATTGGAGCACAATAATGACTCTTTTTACCAGAAAACAACTCTTGCTCGTAGGAGCAAAAACTGCATGTGACTCAACTCCATTTAGGACTGGGAAACAAACAAGAGCTCGCCTTATAAGAAACAAACTCTGCTTTTGAGAAAAGAGCACTCTTCTACTCTACTGTGTTTCCTATAGGGCCAAAACAGTGAGCTTGCTCAGAACAAAAGAACTGTGCTTCCTACACACACGGTCATATCTAGTTCAATTCTGCTTAGGAAACTGACAAGAATAGTAGATCCTCTTCAGTCCAATACACTGCACTTGCTGGGAACAGACGCGAGTGCTATTTGCACTGTGTATGGCAATGGGAGCGCAATAGTGACTCTTCTTACCAGAAAACAACTCTTGCTCATAGGACCAGAAACTGCATGTGATTCAACTCCATATAGGACTGGGAAACAAATGCTAGCTCGCCTTACAAGAAACACACTCTGCTTTTGAGAAAAGAGCACTCTTCTACTCTACTGTGTTTCCTATAGGGCCAAAACAGTGAGCTTGCTCAGAACAAAAAAACCATGCTTCCTACACACACCACCATACCTAGTTCAATTCTGCTTAGGAACCTGACAAGAACAGTAGATCCTCTTCAGTCCAATACACTGTACTGCTGGGAAGAGACAACAGTGCTATTTGTCCTGTGTATGGCAATGGCAGCGCAATAGTGACTATTCTTACCATAAAACAACTCTTGCTCGTAGGACCAGAAACTGCATGTGATTCAACTCCATTTAGGACTGGGAAACAAACGCTACCTCGCCTTACAAGAAACACACTCTGCTATTGAGAAAAGAGCACTCTTCTACTCTACTGTGTTTCCTATAGGGCCAGAACAGTGAGCTTGCTCAGAACAAAACAACTGTGCTTCCTACACACACCGCCATAGCTAGGTCAACTCTGCTTAGGAACCTGACAAGAACAGTAGATCCTCTTCAGTCCAATACACTGTACTGCTGGGAACAGACAACAGTGCTATTTGTCCTGTGTAAGGCAATGGCAGCGCAATAGTGACTATTCTTACCATAAAAAAACTCTTGCTCGTAGGACCAGAAACTGCATGTGATTCAACTCCATTTAGGACTGGGAAACAAACGCTAGCTCACCTTACAAGAAACACACTCTGCTTTAGAGAAAAGAGCACTCTTCTACTCTACTGTGTTTCCTATAGGCCCAGAACAGTGAGCTTGCTCAGAACAAAAGAACTGTGCTAACTACACACACGGACCATATCTAGTTCAACTCTGCTTTGGAAACTGACAAGAACAGTAGCTCCTCTTCAGTCCAATACACTATACTTGCTGCGAACAGACGCGAGTGCTATTTGTCCTGTGTATGGCAATGGCAGCGCAATAGTGACTCTTCTTACCAGAAATCAACTCTTGCTCGTAGGACCAGAAACTGCATGTGATTCAACTCCATTTAGGACTGGGAAACAAACGCTAGCTCGCCTTACATAAACACACTCTGCTTTTGAGAAAAGAGCACTGTTCTACTCTACCTTCTTTCCTAAAGGGCCAGAACAGTGAGCTTGCTGAGAACAAAAAAACTGTGCTTCCTACACACACGGACCATATCTAGTTAAACTATGCTTTGGAAACTGACAAGAACAGTAGCTCCTATTCAGTACAATACACTGTACTTGCTGGGAACAGACACGAGTGCTATTTGCTCTGTGTATGGCAATTGGAAAGCAATAGTGACTCTTCTTACCAGAAAACAACTCTTGCTCGTAGGACCAAAAACTGCATGTGACTCAACTCCATTTAGGACTGGGAAACAAACGCGAGCTCGCCTTACAAGAAACACACTCTGCTTTAGAGAAAAGAGCATTCTTCTACTCTACTGTGTTTCCTATAGGGCCAGAACAGTGAGCTTGATCAGAACAAAAGAACTGTGCTTCCTACACACATGGCCATATCTAGTTCAACTCTGCTTAGGAACCTGACAAGAACAGTAGATCCTCTTCAGTCCAATACACTGTACATGATGGGAACAGAAGCCAGTGCTATTTGCCCTGTGTATTTCAATGGGAGCACAATAGTGACTTTCCTTACCAGAAAACAACTCTTGCTCATAGGACCGGAAACTGCCTGTGATTGAACTCCATTAAGGACTAGTTAGCAAACGCTAGCTCGCCATACAAGAAACACACTCTGCTTTTGAGAAAAGAGCACTCTTCTACTCTACTGTGTTTCCTGTAGGGCCAGAACAGTGAGCTTGCTCAGAACAAAAGAACTGTGCTTCCTACACACACGGCCATATCTAGTTCAATTCTGATTAGGAACCTGACAAGAACAGTAGATCCTCTTCAGTCCAATAGACTGTACTTGCTGGGAATAGACGCCAGTGTTATTTGTCCTGTGTATGGCAATGGCAGCGCAATAGTGACTATTCTTACCATAAAACAACTCTTGCTCCTAGGACCAGAAACTGCATGTGATTCAACTCCATTTAGTACTGGGAAACAAACGCGAGCTCGCCTTACAAGAAACACACTCTGCTTTAGAGAAAAGAGCACTTTTCTACTCTACTGTGTTTCCTATAGGGCCAGAACTGTGAGCTTGGTCAGAACAAAAGAACTGTGCTTCCTACACACACGGGCCATGTCTAGTTCAACTCTGCTTAGGAAACTGACAAGAACAGTAGATCCTCTTCAGTCCAATACACTGTACTTGCTGGGAAAAGACGCCAGTGCTATTTGTCCTGTGTATGGCAATGGCAGCGCAACAGTGAATCTTCTTAAAAGAAAACAACTCTTGTTTGTTGGACCAGAAAAAGCATGTGATTCAACTCCATTTAGGACTGGGAAACAAACACTAACTCGCCTTACAAGAAACACACTCTGCTTTTGAGAAAAGAGCACTCTTCTACTCTACTGTGTTTCCTATAGGGCCAGAACAGTGAGCTTGATCAGAACAAAAGAACTGTGCTTCCTACACACATGGCCAAATCTAGTTCAACTCTGCTTAGGAACCTGACAAGAACAGTAGATCCTATTCAGTCCAATACACTGTACATGATGGGAACAGACGCCAGTGCTATTTGCCCTGTGTACTTCAATGGGAGCACAATAGTGACTCTTCTTACCAGAAAACAACTCTTGCTCGTAGGACCAGAAACTGCATGTGATTCAACTCCATTTAGGACTGGGAAACTAACTCTAGCTCGCCTTACAAGAAACACACTCTGCTTTTGAGAAAAGAGCCCTCTTCTACTCTAAAGTGTTTCCTATAGGGCCAAAACAGTGAGCTTGCTCAGAACAAAAGAACTGTGCTTCCTACACACACGGTCATATCTAGTTCAATTCTGCTTAGGAAACTGACAAGAATAGTAGATCCTCTTCAGTCCAATACACTGTACTTGCTGGGAACAGACGCGAGTGCTATTTGCACTGTGTATGGCAATGGGAGCGCAATAGTGACTTTCCTTACCAAAAAACAACTCTTGCTCGTAGGACTAGAAACTGCATGTGATTCAACTCCATATAGGACTGGGAAACAAATGCTAGCTCGCCTTACAAGAAACACACTCTGCTTTTGAGAAAAGAGCACTCTTCTACTCTACTGTGTTTCCTATAGGACCAGAACAGTGAGCTTGCTCAGAACAAAAAAACCGTGCTTCCTACACACACCACCATACCTAGTTCAATTCTGCTTAGGAACCTGACAAGAACAGTAGATCCTCTTCAGTCCAATACACTGTACTGCTGGGAACAGACAACAGTGCTATTTGTCCTGTGTATGGCAATGGCAGCGCAATAGTGACTCTTCTTACCAGAAAACAACTCTTGCTCGTAGGACCAGAAACTGCATGGGATTCAACTCCATTTAGGACTGGGAAACAAACGCTAGCTCGCCTTACAAGAAACACACTCTGCTTTTGAGAAAAGAGCACTCTTCTACTCTACTGTGTTTCCTTGGTGTCCAAACAGTGAGCTTGCTCAGAAAAAATAACTGTGCTTCCTACACACACGGACCATATCTAGTAAAACTCTGCTTAGGAAACTGACAAGAACAGTAGATCCTCTTCCATCCAATACACTGTACTTGCTGGGAACAGACGCGAGTGCTAATTGCACTGTGTATGGCAATTGGAGCACAATAGTGACTCGTCTTACCAGAAAACAACTCTTGCTCGTAGGACAAAAAACTGCATGTGACTCAAATCTATTTAGGACTGGGAAACAAACGCTAGCTCGCCTTACAAGAAACACACTCTGCTTTAGAGAAAAGAGCACTCTTCTACTCTACTGTGTTTCCTATAGGGCCAAAACAGTGAGCTTGCTCAGAACAAAAGAACTGTGCTTCCTACACACACGGGCCATATCTAGTTCAACTCTGCTTAGGAACCTGACAAGAACAGTAGATCCTCTTCAGTCCAATACACTGTACTTGCTGGGAACAGACGCCAGTGCTATTTATCCTGTGTATGACAATGGCAGCGCAATAGTGACTATTCTTACCATAAAACAACACTTGCTCGTAGGACCAGAAACTGCATGTGATTCAACTCCATTTAGGACTAGGAAACAAACGCCAGCTCGCCTTACAAGAAACACACTCTGCTTTAGAGAAAAGGGCACTCTTCTACTCTACTGTGTTTCCTATGGGGTCCGAACAGTGAGCTTGCTCAGAACAAAAGAACTGTGCTTCCTACACACACGGACCATATCTAGTTCAACTCTGCTTAGGAAACTGACAAGAACAGTAGCTCCTCTTCAGTCCAATACACTGTACTTGCTGGGAACAGATGCGAGTGCTCTTTGTCCTGGGAACAGACGCCAGTGCTATTTGTCCTTGTATGGCAATGTCAGCGCAATAGTGACTCTACTTACCAGAAAACAACTCTTGCTCGTAGAACCAGAGACTGCATGTGATTCAACTCCTTTTAGGACTAGGAAACAAACACTAGCTCACCTTACAAGAAACACACTCTGATTTAGAGAAAAAAGCACTCTTCTACTCTACTGTGTTTCCTAACAGGTCTGAACAGTGAAATTGCTCAAAACAAAAGAACTGTGCTTCCTACACACACGGGCCATATCTAGTTCAACTCTGCTTTGGAAACTGACAAGAACAGTAGCTCCTCTTCAGTCAAATACACTGTACTTGCTGGGAACATACGCGAGTGCTATTTGCACTGTGTGTGGCAAAGGGAGCGCAATAGTGACTTTCCTTACCAGAAAACAACTCTTGCTCATAGGACCAGAAACTGTATTGGATTCAATTCTATTTGGGACTGGGAAACAAATGCTAGCTTGCCTTACAAGAAACACAATCTGCTTTAGAGAAAAGAGCACTCTTCTACTCTACTGTGTTTCCTATGGGGTCCGAACAGTGAGCTTGCTCAGAACAAAAAAACTGTGCTTCCTACACACACGGCCATATCTAGTTCAACTCTGCTTAGGAACCTGACAAGAACAGTAGATCCTCTTCAGTCCAATACACTGTACATGCTGGGAACAGACGCCAGTGCTATTTGTCCTGTGTGTGACAATGGGAGCACAATAGTGACTCTTCTTACCAGAATACAACTCTTGCTCGTAGGACCAGAAACTGCATGTGATTCAACTCCATTTAGGATTGGGAAACAAATGCTAGCTCGCCTTACAAGAAAGACACTCTGCTTTTGAGAAAAGAGCACTCTTCTACTCTACTGGGATTCCAATGGAGTCCAAACAGTGAGCTTACTCAGAACAAAAGAACTGTGCTTCCTACAAACACCGACCATATCTAGTTCAACTCTGCTTAGGAAACTGACAAGAACAGTAGCTCCTATTAAGTCCAATACACTGTACTTGCTGGGAAACGACGCGAGTGCTATTTGCACTGTGTATGGCAATGGGAGCACAATAGTGACTTTCCTTACCAGAAAACAACTCTTGCTCATAGGACCGGAAACTGCCTGTGATTGAACTCCATTAAGGACTAGTTAACAAACGCTAGCTCGCCTTACAAGAAACACACTCTGCTTTTGAGAAAAGAGCATTCTTCTACTCTACTGTGTTTCCTGTAGTGCCAGAACAGTGAGCTTGCTCAGAACAAAAGAACTGTGCATACTACACACACGGCCATATCTAGTTCAATTCTGATTAGGAACCTGACAAGAACAGTAGATCCTCTTCAGTCCAATAGACTGTACTTGCTGGGAACAGACGCCAGTGCTATTTGTCCTGTGTATGGCAATGGCAGCGCAATAGTGACTATTCTTACCATAAAACAACTCTTGCTCCTAGGACCAGAAACTGCATGTGATTCAACTCCATTTAGTACTGGGAAACAAACGCGAGCTCACCTTACAAGAAACACACTCTGCTTTAGAGAAAAGAGCACTTTTCTACTCTACTGTGTTTCCTATAGGGCCAGAACTGTGAGCTTGCTCAGAACAAAAGAACTGTGCTTCCTACACACACGGGCCATATCTAGTTCAACTCTGCTTAGGAAACTGACAAGAACAGTAGATCCTCTTCAGTCCAATACACTGTACTCGCTGGGAAAAACGCCAGTGCTATTTGTCCTGTGTATGGCAATGGCAGCACAACAGTGACTCTTCTTACCAGAAAACAACTCTTGTTTGTTGGACCAGAAAAAGCATGTGATTCAACTCCATTTAGAACTGGGAAACAAACACTAACTAGCCTTACAAGAAACACACTCTGCTTTAGAGAAAAGAGCACTTTTCTACTCTACTTTGTTTCCTATAGGGCCAGAATTGTGAGCTTGCTCAGAACAAAAGAACTGTGCTTCCTACACACACGGGCCATATCTAGTTCAACTCTGCTTAGGAAACTGACAAGAACAGTAGATCCTCTTCAGTCCAATACACTGTACTTGCTGGGAAAAGACGCCAGTGCTATTTGTCCTGTGTATGGCAATGGCAGCGCAACAGTGACTCTTCTTACCAGAAAACAACTCTTGTTTGTTGGACCAGAAAAAGCATGTGATTCAACTCCATTCAGAACTGGGAAACAAACACTAACTAGCCTTACAAGAAACACACTCTGCTTTTGAGAAAAGAGCACTCTTCTACTCTACTGTGTTTCCTATGGGGTCCAAACTGTGAGCTCGCTCAGAACAAAAAACTGTGCTTCCTACACACGGACCATATCTAGTTCAACTCTGCTTACGAAACTGATAAGAACAGTAGCTCCTCTTCAGTCCGATACACTGTACTGGCTGGGAACAAACGCGAGTGCTATTTGCACTGTGTATGGCAATGGGGGGACAATAGTGACTTCCTTACCAGAAAAGAACTCTTGCTCGTAGGACAAGAAACTGCATGTGATTCAACTCCATTTAGGACTTGGAAACAAACGCAAGCTCGCCTTACAAGAAACACACTCTGCTTTTGAAAAAAGAGCACTCTTCTACTCTACTGTGTTTCCTATAGGGCCAGAACAGTGAGCTTGCTCAGAACAAAAGAACTGTGCTTCCTACACACACGGGCCATATCTAGTTCAATTCTGTTTAGGAACCTGACAAGAACAGTAGATCCTCTTCAGTCCAATACACTGTACATGCTGGGAACAGACGCCAGTGCTATTTGCACTGTGTATGTCAATGGGAGCACAATAGTGACTCTTCTTACCAGAAAACAACTCTTGCTCGTAGGACCAGAAACTGCATGTGATTCAACTCCATTTGGGACTGGGAAACAAACACTAGCTAGCCTTACAAGAAACACACTCTGCTTTTGAGAAAAGAGCACTCTTCTACTCTACTGTGTTTCCTATGGGGTCCAAACAGTGAGCTTGCTCAGAACAAAAGAACTGTGCTTCCTACACACACGGGCCATATCTAGTTCAACTCTGCTTAGGAAACTGACAAGAACAGTAGCTCCTATTCAGTCCAATACACTTTATGTGCTGGGAACAGACGCGAGTGTTATTTGCACTGTGTATAGCAATTGGAGCGAAATAGTGACTCTTCTTCCCAGAAAACAACTCTTGCTCGTAGGACCAAAAACTGCATGTGACTCAACTCCATTTAGGACTGGGAAACACACTCGAGCTCGCCTTACAAGAAACACACTCTGCTTTTGAGAGAAGAGCACTCTTCTACTCTACTGTGTTTCCTATAGGGCCAAAACAGTGAGCTTGCTCACAACAAAAGAACTGTGCTTCCTACACACATGGTCATATCTAGTTCAATTCTGCTTAGAAAACTGACAAGAACAGTAGATCCTCTTCAGTCCAATACACTGTTCTTGCTTGGAACAGACGCGAGTGCTATTTGCCCTGTGTATGAAAATGGGAGCACAATAGTGACTCTTCTTACCAGAAAACAACTCTTGCTCGTAGGACCAGAAACTGCATGTGATTCAACTCCCTTTAGGACTGGGAAACAAATGCTAGCTTGCCTTAAATGAAACACACTCTGCTTTTGAGAAAAGAGCACTCTTCTACTCTACTGTGTTTCCAATGGGGTTTGAACAGTGACCTTGCTCCGAACAAAAGAACTGTGCTTCCTACACACACGGGCCATATCTAGTTCAACTCTGCTTAGGAAACTGACAAGAACAGTAGCTCCTCTTCAGTCCAATACACTGTACTTGCTGGGAACAGACGCGAGTGCTATTTGCACGGTGTATGGCAATGGGAGCGCAATAGTGACTTTCCTTACCAGAAAACAACTCTTGCTCGTAGGACCAGAAAGTGTATGTGATTCAACTCCATTTAGGACTGGGAAACAAATGCTAGCTCGCCTTACAAGAAACACAATCTGCTTTAGAGAAAAGAACACTCTTATACTCTACTGTGTTTCCGATGGGGTCCGAACAGTGAGCTTGCTCAGAACAAAAGAACTGTGCTTCCTACACACACGGCCATATCTAGTTCAATTTTGCTTATAAACCTGACAAGAACAGTAGATCCTCTTCAGTCCAATACACTGTACTGCTGGGAACAGACAACAGTGCTATTTGTGCTGTGTAGGGAAATGGCAGCGCAATAGTGACTATTCTTACCATAAAACAACTCTTGCTCGTAGGACCAGAGACTGCATGTGATTCATCTCCATTTAGGACTAGGAAAAAACACTAGCTCGCCTTACAAGAAACACACTCTGATTTAGAGAAAAAAGCACTCTTCTACTCTACTGTGTTTCCTAAGAGGTCTGAACAGTGAACTTTCTCAGAAGAAAAGAACTGTGCTTCCTACACACACGGCCATACCTAGTTCAATTCTGCTTAGGAACCTGACAAGAACAGTAGATCCTCTTCAGTACAATACACTGTACATGCTGGGAACAGGCGCCAGTGCTATTTGCCCTGTGTATGACAATGGGAGCACAATAGTGACTCTTCTTACCAGAAAACATCTCTTGCTCGTAGGACCAGAGACTGCATGTGATTCAACTGCATTTAGGACTAGGAAACAAACACTAGCTCGCCTTACAAGAAACACACTCTGATTTAGAGTAAAAACCACTCTTCTATCTACTGTGTTTCCTAAGAGGTCTGAACAGTGAACTTGCTCAGAACAAAAGAACTGTGCTTCCTACACACACGGCCATACCTAGTTCAATTCTGCTTAGGAACCTGACAAGAACTGTAGATCCTCTTCCATCCAATACACTGTACTGCTGGGAACAGACAACAGTGCTATTTGTCCTGTGTATGAGAATGTCAGCGCAATAGTGACTCTTCTTACCAGAAAACAACTCTTGCTAGTAGGACCAGAAACTGCATGGGATTCAACTCCATTTAGGACTGGGAAACAAACGCTAGCTCTCCTTACAAAAAACACACTCTGCTTTAGAGAAAAGAGCACTCATCTACTCTACTGTGTTTCCTATGCGGTCCAAACCGTGAGCCTGCTCAGAACAAAAGAACTGTGCTTCCTACACACACCGACCATATCTAATTCAACTCTGCTTAGGAAACTGACAAGAAGAGTAGCTCCTATTCAGTCCAATACACTGTACTTGGTGGGAACAGAAGCAAGTGCTATTTGCATTGTGTATGGCATTTGGAGCACAATAGTGACTCTTCTTACAAGAAAACAACTCTTGCTCATAGGACCAAAAACTGCATGTGACTCAAATCCATTTAGGACTGGGAAACAAACGCGAGCTCGCCTTACAAGAAACACACTCTGCTTTAGATAAAAGAGCACTCTTCTACTCTACCTTGTTTCCTATAGGGCCAGAACAGTGAGCTTGCTCAGAACAAAAGAACTGTGCTTCCTACACACATGGTCCATATCTAGTTCAACTCTGCTTAGGAAACTGACAAGAACAGTAGCTCCTCTTCAGTCCGATACACTGTACTTTCTTGGAAAAGACGCGAGTGCTATTTGCACTGTGTATGGCAAAGGGAGCACAATAGTGACTTTCCTTACCAGAAAACAACTCTTGCTCGTAGGACCAGAAACTGCATGTGATTCAACTCCATTTAGGACTGGGAAACAAACGCTAGCTTGCCTTACAAAAAACACACTGTGCTTTTGAGAAAAGAGCACTCTTCTACTCTACTGTGTTTCCTATGAGGTCCGAACAGTGAGCTTGCTCAGAACAAAAGAACTGTGCTTCATACACACGGTCATACCTACTTCAATTCTACTTATGAACCAGACAAGAGCCGTAGATCCTCTTCAGTCCAATTCACTGTACTTGCTGAGAACAGACGCCAGTGCTATTTGTCCTGTGTATGGCAATGGCAGCGCAATAGTGACTATTCTAACCATAAAAAAACTCTTGCTCATAGGACCAGAAATTGCATTTGATTCAACTCCATTTAGGACTGGGAAACAAACGCTAGCTCGCCTTACAAGAAACACACTCTGCTTTAGAGAAAAGAGCACTCTTCTACTCTACTGTGTTTCCTATAGGGCCAGAACAGTGAGCTTGCTCAGAACAAAAGAAATGTGCTTCACTCACACGGGCCATATCTAGTTCAACTCGGCTTAGGAAACTGACAAGAACAGTAGCTCCTCTTCAGTCCGATACACCTTACTTGCTGGGAACAGACGCGAGTGCTATTTGCACTGTGTATGGCAGTGGGAGCGCAATAGTGACTCTTCTTACCAGAAAACAACTCTTGCTCGTAGGACCAGAAACTGCATGTGATTCAACTCCATTTAGGTCTAGGAAACAAATGCTAGCTTGCTTTACATGAAACACACTCTGCTTTTGAGAAAAGAGCACTCTTCTACTCTACTATGTTTCCTATGGAGTCCGAACAGTGAGCTTGCTCAGAACAAAAAAAACTGTGCTTCCTACACACACGGCCATATCTAGTTCAAGTCTGCTTAGGAACCTGACAAGAACAGTAGATTCTCTTCAGTCCAATACACTGTACTTGATGCGAACAGACGCCAGTGCTATTTGTCCTGTGTATGGCAATGGCAGTGCAATAGTGACTCTTCTTACCAGAAAACAACTCTTGCTCATACAACCAGAAACTGCCTGGGATTCAACTCCGTTTAGGACTGGGAAATAAACGCTAGCTCGCCTTACAAGAAACACACTCTGCTTTTGAGAAAAGAGCACTCTTCTATTCTACTCTGTTTAATATGGGGTCCGAACAGTGAGCTTGCTCAGAACAAAAGAACTGTGCTTCCTGCACACAAGAACCATATCTAGTTCAACTCTGCTTAGGAAACTGACAAAAACAGTAGCTCCTCTTCAGTCCAATACACTGTACTTGCTGGGAACAGACGCGAGAGCTATTTGCACTGTGTATGGCAATGAGAGCGCAATAGTGACTTTCCTTACCAGAAAACAACTCTTGCTCGTAGGACCAGAAACTGCATGTGATTCAACTCCATTTAGGACTGGGAAAGAAACACTAGCTTGCCTTACAAAAAACACACTCTGCTTTTGAGAAAAGAGCACTCTTCTACTCTACTGTGTTTCCTATGTGGTCCGAACAGTGAGCTTGCTGAGATCAAAAGAACTGTGCTTCCTACACACACGGCCATATCTAGTTCAATTCTGTTTAGGAACCTGACAAGAACAGTAGATCCTCTTCAGTCCAATACACTGTACATGCTGGGAACAGACGCCAGTGCTATTTGCCCTGGGTATGACAATGGGAGCACAATAGTGACTCTTCTTACCAGAAATAAACTCTTGCTCCTAGGATCAGAAACTACATGTGATTCAACTCCATTTAGGACTGGGAAACAAACGCTAGCTGGCCTTACAAGAAATACACTCTGCTTTTGAGAAAAGAGCACTCTTCTGATCTACGGTTTTTCCTATGGTGTCCGAACAGTGAGCTTGCTCAGAACAAAAGAACTGTGCTTCCTACACACACGGGCCATATCTCGTTCAACTCTGCTTAGGAAACTGACAAGAACAGTAGCTCCTCTTCTGTCCAATACACTGTACTTGCAAAGAACAGTAGCGAGTGTTGTTTGCACTGTGTATGGCAATGGGAGCGCAATAGTGACTTTCCTTACCAGAAAACAACTCTTGCTCATAGGACCAGAAACTGCATGTGATTCAACTCCATTTAGGACTGGGAAACAAACGCTAGCTGACATTACAAGAAACAAAGTCTGCTTCTGAGAAAAGAGCACTCTTCTATTCTACTGTGTTTCCTATGGGGTCCGAACAGTGACCTTGCTCAGAACAAAAGAACTGTGCTTCCTACACACACGGGCCAGATCTAGTTCAACTCTGCTTAGGAAACTGACAAGAACAGTAGATCATCTTCAGTCCAATACACTTTACATGCTGGGAACATAAGCCAGTGCTATTTGCCCTGTGTATGACAATGGGAGCGCAATAGTGACTCTTCTTACCAGAAAACAACTCTTGCTCGTAGGACCAGAAACTGCATGTGATTCAACTCCATTTAGGACTGGGAAATAAATGCTAGCTCGCCTTACAAGAAACACACTCTGCTTTTGAGAAAAGAGCACTCTTCTCTTCTACTGTGTTTCCTATGGGGTCCGAACAGTGAGCTTGCTCAGAACAAAAGAACTGTGCTTCCTACACACACGGGCTATATCTAGTTCAACTCTGCTTAGGAAACTGACAAGAGCAGTAGCTCCTCTTCAGTCCAATACACTGTAATTGCTGGGAACAGACGCGAGTGCTATTTGCACTGTGTATGGCAAAGGGAACACAATAGTGACTTTCCTTTCCAGAAAACAACTCTTGCTTGTAGGACCAGAAACTGCATGTGATTCAACTCCATTTAGGACTGGGAAACAAACGCAAGCTCGCCTTACAAGAAACACACTCTGCTTTTGAGAAAAGAGCACTCTTCTACTCTACTGTGTTTCCTATAGGCCAGAAGAGTGAGCTTGCTCCGAAAAAAAGAACTGTGCTTCCTACACACACGGGCCATATCTAGTTCAACTCTGCTTAGGAAACTGACAAGAACAGTAGCTCCTCTTATGTCAAATACACTGTCCTTGCAAAGAACAGTAGCGAGTGTCTTTGCACTGTGTATGGCAATAGGAGCGCAATAGTGACTCTTCTTACCAGAAAACAACTCTTGCTCATAGGACCAGAAATTGCATGTGATTCAACTCCATTTAGGACTGGGAAACAAAAGCTAGCTCGCATTACAAGAAACACAGTCTGCTTTTGAGGAAAGAGCACTCTTCTACTCTACTGTGTTTCCTATAGGGCCAAAACAGTGAGCTTGCTCAGAACAAAAGAATGTGCTTCCTACACACATGGGCTATATCTAGTTCAACTCTGCTTAGGAAACTGACAAGAACAGTAGCTACTCTTCTGTCCAATACACTGTACTTGCTGGGAACAGACGCGAGTGCTATTTGCACTGTGTATGGCAATGGTAGCACAAAAGTGACTCTTCTTACCAGAAAAAAACTCTTGCTCGTAGGACCAGAAACTGCATGTGATTCAACTCCATTTTGGACATGGAACCAAAGGCTAGCTCGCCTTACAAGAAACACACTATGCTTTTGAGAAAAGAGCACTCTTCTACTCTTCTGTGTTTCCTATACGGCCAGAAGAGTGAGCTTGCTCAGAACAAAAGAACTGTGCTTCCTACACACACGGGCCCTATCTAGTTCAACTCAGCTTAGGAAACTGACAAGAACGGTAGCTCCTCTTCAGTCTAATACACTGTACTTGCTGGGAACAAACGCGAGTGCTATTTGCCCTGTGTATGGCAATGGGAGCACAATAGTGACTCTTCTTACCAGAAAACAACTCTTGCTCGTAGGACCAAAAACTGCATGTGATTCAACTCCATTTAGGATTTGGAAACAAACGCTAGCTCGCCTTACAAGAAACACACTCTGCTTTTGAGAAAAGAGCACTCTTCTACTCTACTGTGTTTCCTATAGGGCCAGAACAGTGAGCTTGCTCAGAACAAAAGAACTGTGCTTCCTACACACACAGGCCATATCTAGTTCAACTCTGCTTAGGAAACTGACAAGAACAGTAGATCCTCTTCAGTCCAATACACTTTACATGCTGGGAACAGACGCCAGTGCTATTTGCCCTGTGTATGACAATGGGAGCGCAATAGTGATTCTTCTTACAAGAAAACAACTCTTGCTCGTAGGACCAGAAACTGCATGGGATTCAACTCCATTTAGGACTGGGAAACAAACACCAGCTAGCCTTACAAGAAACACACTCTGCTTTTGAGAAAATAGCACTCTTCTACTCTACTGTGTTTCCTATGGGGTCCGAACAGTGAGCTTGCTCAGAACAAAAGAAATGTGCTTCCTACACACACGGGTCATATCTAGTTCAACTCTGCTTAGGAAACTGACAAGAGCAGTAGATCCTCTTCGGTCCAATACACTGTACTTGCTGGGAACAGACGCGAGTGCTATTTGCACTGTGTATGGCAAAGGGAGCACAATAGTGACTTTCCTTTCCAGAAAACAACTCTTGCTCGTAAGACTAGAAACTGCATGTGATTCAACTCCATTTAGGACTGGGAAACAAACGCAAGCTCGCCTTACAAAAAACACACTCTGCTTTTGGGAAAAGAGCACTCTTCTACTATACATTGTTTCCTATAGGGCCAAAACAGTGAGCTTGCTCAGAACAAAAGAACTCTGCTTCCTACACACACGGGCCATATCTAGTTCAACTCTGCTTAGAACAATGACAAGAACAGTAGATCCTCTTCAGTCCAATACACTGTACATGCTGGGAACAGATGCCAGTGCTATTTGCCCTGTGTATGAAAATGGGAGCGCAATAGTGACTCTTCTTACCAAAAAAAACCTCTTGCTCCTAGGATCAGAAATACATGTGATTCAACTCCATTTAGGACTGTAAAACAAACGCTAGCTAGCCTTACAAGAAATACACTCTGCTTTTGAGAAAAGAGCACTCTTCTACTCTACTGTGTTTCCTATTGGGTCCGAACATTGAGCTTGCTCAGAACAAAAGAACTGTGCTTCCTACACACGGGCCATATCTAGTTCAACTCTGCTTAGGAAACGGACAAGAACAGTAGCTTCTCTTCTGTCCAATACACTGTACTTGCAAAGAACAGTAGCAAGTGTTGTTTGCACTGTGTATGGCAATTGGAGCGCAATAGGGACTCTTCTTACCACAAATCAACTCTTGCTCATAGGACAAGAAACTGCATGAAATTCAACTACATTTAAGACTGGGAAACAAACGCTAGCTCGCCTTACAAGAAACAATCTCTGCTTCTGAGAAAAGAGCACTCTTCTACTCTTCTGTTTTGTCTATAGGGCCAGAACTGTGAGCTTGCTCAGAACAAAAGAAATGTGCTTCCTACACACACGGGCCATATGTAGTTCAACTCTGCTTAGGAAACTGACAAGAACAGTAGCTCCTCTTCAGTCCAATACACTGTACTTGCTGGGAACAGACATGAGTGCTATTTGCACTGTATATGGCAATGGGAGCACAATAGTGACTTTCCTTACATGAAAACATCCCTTGCTCGTAGGACCAGAAACTGCATGTGATTCAACTCCATTTTGGACTGGGAAACAAACGCTAGCTCGCCTTACAAGAAACGCACTCTGGTTTTGAGAAAAGAGCACTCTTCTATTCTACTGTGTTTCCTATGGGGTCCGAACAGTGAGCTTGCTCAGAACAAATGAACTGTGCTTCCTACACACACGGGCCATATCTAGTTCAACTCTGCTTAGGTAACTGTCAAGAACAGTAGATCCTCTTCAGTGCAATACACTGTACATGCTGGGAACAGAAGCGAGTCCTATTTGCACTGTGTATGGCAATGGGAGCAAAATACTGATTCCTTTTACCAGAAAACAACTCTTGCTCGTAGGACCAGAAACTCATGAGATTCAAATCTGTTTCTGACTGGGAAACAAACACTAGCTAGCCTTACAAGAAAAACACTCTGCTTTTGAGGAAAGAGCACTCTTCTACTCTACTGTGTTTGCTACGGGGTCCGAAAATTGAGCTTGCTCAGACAAAAGAACTGTGTTTCACACACAGGGGCCATATCTAGTTCAAGTCTGCTTAGGAAACTGCAAGAATAGTAGCTCCTCTTCAGTCCAATACACTGTACTTGCTGGGAACAGACGCGAGTGCTATTTACACTGTGTATGGCAATGGTAGCACAATAGTGACTCTTCTTACCAGAAAACAACTCTTGCTTGTAGGACCAGAAACTGCATGTGATTCAACTCCATTTAGGACTGGGAAACAAACGCTAGCTCGCCTTACAAGAAACACACTCTGCTTCTGAAAAAAGAGGACTCTTCAACTCTTCTGTTTTTCCTATAGGGCCAGAAAAGTGAGCTTGCTCAGAACAAAAGAACTGTGCTTCCTAAAAAAAACGGGCCATATCTAGTTCAACTCTGCTTAGGAAACTGCAAGAATAGTAGCTCCTCTTCAGTCAAATACACTCTAATTGCTGGGAACAGACGCGAGTACTATTTGCACTATGTATGGCAATGGTAGCACAATGGTGCCTCTTCTTATCAGAAAACAACTCTTGCTCATAGGACCAGAAACTGCATGTGATTCAACTCCATTTAGGACTGGGAAACAAACGCTAGCTCACCTTACGAGAAACACACTCTGCTTCTGAAAAAAGAGCACTCTTCTACTCTTCTGTGTTTCCAATAGGGCCAGAACAGTGAGCTTGCTCAGAACAAAAGAACTGTGCTTCCTACACACACGGGCTATATCTAGTTCAACTCTGCTTAGGAAACTGCAAGAATAGTAGCTCCTCTTCAGTCCAATACACTGTACTTGCTGGGAACAGACGCGAGTGCTATTTGCACTGTTTATGGCAAAGGGAGCACAATAGTGACTTTCTTTACCAGAAAACATCCCTCGCTCGTAGGACCAGAAACTGCATGTGATTCAACTCGATTTTGGACTGGGAAACAAACGCTAGCTCGCCTTACAAGAAACACACTCTGCTTTTGAGAAAAGAGCACTCTTCTATTCAACTGTGTTTCCTATGAGGTCCGAACAGTGAGTTTGCTCAGAACAAAAGAACTGTGCTTCCTACACACACGGGCCATATCTAGTTCAACTCTGCTTAGGAAACTGACAAGAACAGTAGATCCTCTTCAGTCCAATACACTGTACTTGCTGGGAACAGACACGAGTGCTATTTGCACTGTGTATGGCAAAAGGAGCACAATAGTGACTTTCCTTACCAGAAAACAACTCTTGCTCGTAGGACCAGAAACTGCATGTGATTCAACTCCATTTAGGACTGGGAAACAAAAGCTAGCTCGCCTTACAAGAAACACAGTCTGCTTTTGAGAAAAGAGCACTCTTCTACTGTACTGTGTTTCCTATAGGGGCAAAAGAGTGAGCTTGCTCAGAACAAAAGAACTGTGCTTCCTACACAGACGGGCCATATTTAGTTCAACTCTGCTTAGGAAACTGACAAGAACAGTAGCTCCTCTTCGGACCAATACACTGTACCTGCTGGGAACAGACGCGAGTGCTATTTGCACTGTGTATGGCAATGGTAGCACAATAGTGACTCTTCTTACCAGAAAACAACTCTTGCTCGTAGGACCAGAAACTGCATGTGATTCAACTCCATTTAGGACTGGGAAACAAATGCTAGCTCGCCTTACAAGAAACACAATCTGCTTCTGAAAAAAGAGCACTCTTCTACTCTTCTGTGTTTCCTATAGGGCCAGAACAGTGAGCTTGCTCAGAACAAAAGAACTGTGCTTCCTACACACACGGGCCATATCTAGTTCAACTCTGCTTAGGAAACTGCAAGAATAGTAGCTCCTCTTCAGTCCAATACACTGTACTTGCTGGGAACAGACGCGAGTGCTATTTGCACTGTCTATGGCAATGGTAGCACAATAGTGACTCTTCTTACCAGAAAACAACTCTTGCTCATAGGACCAGAAACTGCATGTGATTCAACTCCATTTAGGACTGGGAAACAAACGCTAGCTCGCCTTACAAGAAACACTCTCTGCTTCTGAAAAAAGAGGACTCTTCTACTCTTCTGTGTTTCCTATAGGGCCAGAACAGTGAGCTTGCTCAGAACAAAAGAACTGTGCTTCCTACACAAACGGGCCATATCAAGTTCAACTGTCCTTAGGAAACTGACAAGAACCGTAGCTCCTCTTCAGTCAAATACACTGTACTTGCAGGTCGCAGATGCGAGTCCTATTTGCACTGTGTATGGCAATGGGAGCGAAATAGTGACTCCTCTTACCAGAAAACAACTCTTTCTCGTAGGACCAGAAACTCATGAGATTCAAATCTGTTTCTGACTGGGAAACAAACACTAGCTAGCCTTACAAGAAACACACTCTGCTTTTGAGAAGAGAGCACTCTTCTATTCTACTGTTTTTCCTATGGAGTCCGAACAATGAGCTTGCTCAGAACAAAAGAACTGTGCTTCCTACATTCACGGGCCATTTCTAGTTCAACTCTGCATAGGTAACTGATAAGAACAGTAGATCCTCTTCAGTGCAATACACTGTACATGCTGGGAACAGACGCGAGTGCTATTTGCACTGTGTATGGCAAAAGGAGCACAATAGTGACTTTCCTTACCAGAAAACAACTCTTGCTCGTAGGACCAGAAACTGCATGTGATTCAACTCCATTTAGGACTGGGAAACAAAAGCTAGCTCGCCTTACAAGAAAGAAAGTCGCTTTTGAAAAAGAGCACTCTTCTATTGTACTGTGTTTCCTATAGGGGCAAAAGAGTGAGCTTGCTCAGAACAAAAGAACTGTGCTTCCTACACACATTGGCTATATCTAGTTCAACTCTGCTTAGGAAACTGACAAGAACAGTAGATCCTCTTCAGTCCAATACACTGTAAATGCTGGGAACAGATGCCAGTGCTATTTGCCCTGTGTATGACAATGGGAGGGCAATAGTTACTCTTCTTACCAGAAAACAATTCTTGCTCCTAGGACCAGAAACTGCATGTGATTCAACTCCATTTAGGACTGGGAAACAAACGCTAGCTCGCCTTATGAGAAACACACTCTGCTTCTGAAAAAAGAGCACTCTTCTATTCTTCTGTGTTTCCTATAGGGCCAGAACAGTGAGCTTGCTCAGAACAAAAGAACTGTGCTTCCTACACACACGGGCCATATCTAGTTCAACTCTCCTTAGGAAACTGACGAGAACAGTAGCTCCTCTTCAGTCCAATACACTGTACTTGCTGGGAACAGACGCGAGTGCTATTTGCACTGTTTATGGAAAAGGGAGCACAATAGTGACTTTCCTTATCAGAAAATATCCCCTGCTCTTAGGACCAGAAACTGCATGTGATTCAACTCGATTTTGGACTGGGAAACAAACGCTAGCTTGCCTTACAATAGACACACTCTGGTTTTGAGAAAAGAGCACTCTTCTATTCAACTGTGTTTCCTATGGGGTCCAAACAGTGAGCTTGCTCAGAACAAAAGAACTGTGCTTCCTACACACACGGCCCATATCTATTTCAACTCTGCTGAGGAAACTGACAAGAACAGTAGATCCTCTTCAGTCCAATACACTGTACTTGCTGGGAACAGACACGAGTGCTATTTGCTCTGTGCATGGCAAAAGGAGCACAATAGTGACTTTCCTTACCTGAAAACAACTCTAGCTTGTAGGACCAGAAACTGCATGTGATTCTACTCCATTTAGGACTGGTAAACAAACGCTAGCTGGCTTTACAAGAAACACACTCTGCTTTTGAGAAAAGAGCACACTTCTACTCTACTGTGTTTCCTATAGGGCCAGAACAGTGAGCTTTCTCAGAACAAAAGAAGTGTACTTCCTACACACACGGGCCATTTCTAGTTCAACTTTGCTTAGGAACCTGAGAAGCAGAGTAGATCCTCTTCAGTCCAATACACTGTACATCCTGGGAACAGACGCGAGTCCTATTTGCCCTGTGATGGCAATGGGAGCACAATAGTGACTCTTCTTATTAGAAAACAACTCTTGCTTGTAGGACCAGAAAATGCATGTGATTCAACTACATTTAGGACTGGGAAACAAAAGCTAGCTTGCCTTACAAGAAACACACTCTGCTTTTGAGAAAAGAGCACTCTTCTACTCTACTGTGTTTCCTATAGGGCCAAAACAGTGAGCTTGCTCAGAACAAATGAACTGTGCTTCCTACACACACGGGCCATATCTAGTTCAACTCTGCTTAGGAAACTGACAAGAACAGTAGATCCTCTTCAGTCCAATACACTGTACATGCTGGGAACAGAAGCCAGTGCTATTTGCCCTGTGTATGACAATTCGAGCTCAATAGCGACTCTTCTTACCAGAAAACAACTCTTGTGCCTAGGATCAGAAACTGCATGTGATTCAATTCCATTTAGGAGTGGGAAACAAACGCTAGCTCGCCTTTCAAGGAACACACTCTGCTTTTGAGAAAAGAGCACTCTTCTACTCTACTGTGTTAACTATGAGGTCCGAGCAGTGAGCTTGATCAGAACAAAAGAAGTGTGCTTTTTACACACACGGGCCATATCTAGTTCAACTCTACTTAGGAATCTGACAAGAACAGTAGATCCTCTTCAGTCCAATATACTGTACATGCTGGGAACAGACGCCAGTGCTATTTGCCCTGTGTATGACAATGGGAGCGCAATAGTGACTCTTCTTACCATAAAACAACTCTTGTTCGTAGGACCAGAAACTGCATGTGACTGAACTCCATTTAGGACTGGGAAACAAACGCTAGCTCGCCTTACAAGAAACACATTCTGCTTTTGAGAAAAGAGCACTCTTCTACTCTGCTGTGTTTCCTATAGGGCCAGAAGAGTGAGCTTGCTCATAACAAAAGAAGTGTACTTCCTACACACACGGGCCATATCTAGTTCAACTTTGCTTAGGAAACTGACAAGAACAGTAGATCCTCTTCAGTCCAATACACTGTACATCCTGGGAACAGACGCGAGTCCTATTTGCCCTGTGTATGGCAATGGGAGCACAATAGTGACTCTTCTTACTAGAAAACAACTCTTGCTTGTAGGACCAGAAACTGCATGTGATTCAACTCCATTTAGGACTGGGAAACAAAAGCTAGCTCGCCTTATAAGAAACACACTCTACTTTTGAGAAGAGAGCACTCTTCTATTCTACTGTGTTTCCTATAGGGCCAAAACAGTGAGCTTGCTCAGAACAAAAGAACTGTGCTTCCTACACACACCGGCCATATCTAGTTCAACTCTGCTTAGGAATCTGACAAGAACAGTAGATCCTCTTCAGTCCAATACACTGTACATGCTGGGAACAGAAGCCAGTGCTTTTTGCCCTGTGTATGACAATTCGAGCGCAATAGCGACTCTTCTTACCAGAAAACAACTCTTGTTCCAAGATCAGAAACTGCATGTGATTCAACTCCATTTAGGTGTGGGAAACAAACGGTAGCTCGCCTTTCAAGAAACACACTCTGCTTTTGAGAAAAGAGCACTCTTCTACTCTACTGTGTTAACTATGAGGTCCGAGCAGTGAGCTTGATCAGAACAAAAGAAGTGTGCTTTTTACACACACGGGCCATATCTAGTTCAACTCTACTTAGCAATCTGACAAGAACAGTAGATCCTCTTCAGTCCAATACACGGTACATGCTGGGAACAGACGCCAGTGCTATTTGCCCTGTGTATGACAATGGGAGCGCAATAGTGACTCTTCTTACCATAAAACAACTCTTGTTTGTAGGACCAGAAACTGCATGTGATTGAACTCCATTTAGGACTGGGAAACAAACGCTAGCTCACCTTACAAGAAACACATTCTGCATTTGAGAAAAGAGCACTCTTCTACTCTACTGTGTTTCCTAAAGGGCCAGAACAGTGAGCTTGCTCAGAACAAAAGACTGTGCTTGCTCCACACACAGCCCATATCTAGTTCAACTCTGCTTAGGAAACTGACAAGAACAGTAGCTCCTCTTCAGTCCAATACACTGTACTTGCTGGGAACAGACGCGAGTGCTATTTGCACTGAGTATGGCAATGGTAGCACAATAGTGACTCTTCTTACCAGAAAACAACTCTTGTTCGTAGGACCAGAAACTGCATGTGATTCAACTCCATTTTGGACTGGGAAACAAACGCTAGCTTGCCTTACAAGAAACACACTCTGCTTTTGAGAAAAGAGCACTCTTTTACTCTACTGTGTTTCCTATAGGCCAGAAGAGTGAGCTTGCTCAGAACAAAAAACTGGGCTTCCTACACACACGGGCCATATCTAGTTCAACTCTAATTAGGAAACTGACAAGAACAGTAGATCATCTTCAGTCCAATACACTGTACATACTGGGAACAGACCCGAGTGCTATTGCCCTGTGTATGACAATTGGAGCGCAATAGTGACTCTTCCTACCAGAAAACAACTCTTGCTCGTAGGACCAGAAACTGCATAGGATTCAACTCCATTTAGGACTGGGAAACAAACGCTAGCTGGCTTTACAAGAAACACACTCTGCTTTTGAGAAAAGAGCACTCTTCTACTCTACTGTGTTTCCTATAGGGCCAGAACAGTGAGCTTTCTCAGAACAAAAGAAGTGTACTTCCTACACACACGGGCCATATCTAGTTCAACTTTGCTTAGGAACCTGACAAGAAGAGTAGATCCTCTTCAGTCCAATACACTGTACATCCTGGGAACAGACGCGAGTCCTATTTGCCCTGTGTATGGCAGTGGGAGCACAATAGTGACTCTTCTTACTAGAAAACAACTCTTGCTTGTAGGACCAGAAAATGCATGTGATTCAACTCCATTTAGGACTGGGAAACAAAAGCTAGCTTGCCTTACAAGAAACACACTCTGCTTTTGAGAAAAGAGCACTCTTCTACTCTACTGTGTTTCCTATAGGGCCAAAACAGTGAGCTTGCTCAGAACAAATGAACTGTGCTTCCTACACACACCGGCCAGATCTAGTTCAACTCTGCTTAGGAAACTGACAAGAACAATAGATCCTCTTCAGTCCAATACACTGTATATGCTGGGAACAGAAGCCAGTGCTATTTGCCCTGTGTATGACAATTCGAGCACAATAGCGACTCTTCTTACCAGAAAACAACTCTTGTTCCTAGGATCAGAAACTGCATGTGATTCAACTCCATTTAGGAGTGGGAAACAAACGCTAGCTCGTCTTTCAAGAAACACACTCTGCTTTGAGAAAAGAGCACTCTTCTACTCTACTGTGTTAACTATGAGGTCCGAGCAGTGAGCTTGATCAGAACAAAAGAAGTGTGCTTTTTACACACACGGGCCATATCTAGTTCAACTCTACTTAGGAATCTGACAAGAACAGTAGATCCTCTTCTGTCCAATACACTGTACATGCTGGGAACAGACGCCAGTGCTATTTGCCCTGTGTATGACAATGGGAGCAAAATAGTGACTCTTCTTACAATAAAACAACTCTTGTTCGTAGGACCAGAAACTGCATGTGATTGAACTCCATTTAGGACTGGGAAACAAACGCTAGCTCGCCTTACAAGAAACACATTCTGCTTTTGAGAAAAGAGCACTCTTCTACTCTATTGTGTTTCCTATAGGGCCAGAAGAGTGAGCTTGCTCATAACAAAAGAAGTGTACTTCCTACACACACGGGCCATATCTAGTTCAATTCTGCTTAGGAAACTCACAAGAACAGTAGCTCCTCTTCAGTCCAATACACTGTACTTGCAGGGAACAGACGCGAGTGCTATTTGCACTGAGTATGGCAATGGGAGCGCAATAGTGACTTTCCTTACCAGAAAACAACTCTTGCTCGTAGGACAGAAACTGCTTCTGTATTTCATCTCCATTTAGGACTGTGAAACAAACGCTAGCTGGCCTTACAAGAAACACACTCTGCTTTTGAGAAAAATGCACTCTTCTACTCTACTGTGTTTCCTATGGGGTCCGAACAGTGAGCTTGCTCAGAACAAAAGAACTGTGCTTCCTACACACGGGCCATATCTAGTTCAATTCTGCTTAGGAAACTGACAAGAACAGTAGCTCCTCTTCAGTCCAATACACTGAACTTGCTGGGAACAGACGCGAGTGCTATTTGCACTGAGTATGGCAATGGGAGCGCAATAGTGACTTTCCTTACCAGAAAAAAACTCTTGCTCGTAGGAACGGAAACTGCATGTGATTCAACTCCATTTAGGACTGCGAAACAAAGGCTAGCTCGCCTTAAAAAAACACACTCTGTTTTTGAGGACAGAGCACTCTTCTACTCTACTGTGTTTCCTATAGGGCCAGAACAGTGAGCTTGCTGAGTACAAAGAACTGAGCTTCCTACACACATGGGCCATATCTAGTTCAACTCTGCTTAGGAATCTGACAAGAACAGTAGCTCCTCTTCAGTCCAATACACTGTATTTGCTGGGAACAGACGCGAGGGCTTTTTGCATTGTGTATGGCAAAGGGAGAGCAATAGTGACTCTTCTAACCAGAAAACAACTCTTGTTCGTAGGACCAGAAACTGCATGTGTATTTCAACTCCATTTAGGACTGGGAAACAAACGCTAGCTCGCCTTACAAGAAACACACTCTGCTTTTGAGAAAAGAGCACTCTTCTACTCTACTGTGTTTTCTAAGGGGTCCGAACAGTGAGCTTGCTGAGAACAAAAGAACTGTGCTTCCTACACACACGGGCCATATCTAGTTCAACTCTGCTTAGGAAACTGACGAGAACAGTAGCTCCTCTTCAGTCCAATACACTGTACTTACTGGGAACAGACGCGAGTGCTATTTGCACTGTGTACGGCAATGGGAGCACAATAGTGACTCTTCTTACAAGAAAACAACTCTTGCTCGTAGGACCAGAAACTGCATTTGATTCAATCCACTTAGGACTGGGAAACAAACACTAGCTCGCCTTACAAGAAACACGCTCTGCTTTTGAGAGTAAGGCACACATCTACTCTACTGTGTTTCCTATAGGGTCCGAACAGTGAGCTTGCTCAGAACAAATGAACTGTGCTTCCTACACACACGGGCCATATCTAGTTCAAGTCTGCTTAGGAAACTGACAAGAACAGTAGCTCCTCTTCAGTCCAATACACTGTACTTGCTGGGAACAGACACGAGTGCTGTTTGCACTGTGTATGGCAAAGGGAGCACAATAGTGACTCTTCTTACAAGAAAACAATTCTTGCTTGTAGGACCAGAAACTGCATGTGATTCAACTCCATTTAGGTCTGGGAAGCAAACGCTATCTTGCCTTACATGAAACGCACTCTGATTTGAGAAAAGAGCACTCTTCTACTCTACTGTGTTTTCTATAGGGCCAGAACAGTGAGCTTGCTCAGAACAAAAGAACTGTGCTTCCTACACACATGGCCGTATCTAGTTCAATTGTGCTTAGGAAACTGACAAGAACAGTAGATCCTCTTCAGTCCAATACACTGACCATGCTGGGAACAGACGCCAGTGCTATTTGTCCTGTGTATGACAATGGGAGCGCAATTGTGACTTTCTTTACCAGAAAACAACTCTTGCTTGTACGTCCAGAAACTGCATGTGATTCAACGCCATTTAGGACTGGGAAACAAACGCTATCTCACCTTACAAGAAACACACTCTGCTTTTGAGAAAAGAGCACTCATCTACTCTACTGTGTTTCCTATAGGGCCAGAAAGTTAGTTTGCTCAGAACAAAAGAACTGTGCTTCCTATACACACGGGTCATATCTAGTTCAACTCTGCTCAGGAAACTGACAAGAACAGTATCTCCTCTTCAGTCCAATACACTGTACTTGATTGGAACAGACGCAAGTGCTATTTGCACTGTTTATGGCAATTTGAGCGCAATAGTGACTCTTCTCACCAAAAAACAACTCTACTCGTAGGAACAGAAACTGCATGTAATTCAACTTCATTTACGACTGGGAAACAAAAGCTAGCTCGCCTTACAAGAAACACACTCTGCTTTTGAGAAAAGAGCACTCTTCTACTCTACTGTGTTTCCTATGGGGTCCAAACAGTGAGCTTGCTCAGAACAAAAGAATTGTGCTTCCTACACACACAGGTCATATCTAGTTCAACTCTGCTTAGGAAACTGACAAAAACAGTAGCTCCTCTTCAGTCCAATACACTGTACTTGCTGGGAACAGACGCAAGGGCTATTTGCACTGTGTATGACAATGGGAGCACAATAGTGACTCTTCTTACCAGAAAACAACTCTTGCTCGTAGGACCAGAAACTGCATGTGATTCAACTCCATTTAGGACTGGGAAACAAACGCTAGCTCGCCTTACAAGAAACACACTCTGCTTTTGAGAAAAATGCACTCTTCTACTCTACTGTGTTTCCTATGGGGTTCGAAATATGAGCTTGCTCAGAACAAAAGAACTGTGCTTCCTACACACACGGGCCATATCTTGTTCAATTCTGCTTAGGAAACTGACAAGAACAGTAGAACCTCTTCAGTCCAATAGACTGTACATGCTGGGAAGAGACGCCAGGGCTATTTGTACTGTGTGTGACAATGGGAGCGCAATAGTGACTCTTCTTACCA
>NW_026737451.1:0-40574 GCF_949786415.1 Peromyscus eremicus | reverse complement strand
GTATTGGACTGAAGCGGAGCTACTGTTCTTGTCAGTTTGCTAAGCAGAGTTGAAATAGATATGGCCCCTGTGTGTAGGAAGCACTGTTCTTTTGTTCTGAGCAAGTTCACTTTTCGGACCCCGTAGGAAACTTAGTAGAGTAGAAGAGTGCTCTTTTCTCAAAAGCAGAGTGTGTTTCTCGTAAGGCAAGCTAGCGTTTGTTTCCCAGTACTAAATGGAGTTGAATCACATCCTGTTTTTGGTCCTATGAGCAAGAGTTGTTTTCTGGTAAGGAAAGTCACTATTGCGCTCCCATTGTCAGACACAGTGCAAATAGCACTCGCGTCTGTTCCCAGCAAGTACAGTGTATTGGACTGAAGCGGAGCTACTGTTCTTGTCAGTTTGCTAAGCAGAGTTGAACTAGATATGGCCCCTGTGTGTAGGAAGCACAGTTCTTTTGTTCTGAGCAAGCTCACTGTTCGGACCCCCTAGGAAACACAGTAGAGTAGAAGAGTGCTCTTTTCTCAAAAGCAGAGTGTGTTTCTTGTAAGGCGAGCTAGTGTTTGTTTCCCATTCCTAAATGGAGTTGAATCACATGCAGTTTTTGGTCCTACGAGCAAGAGTTGTTTTCTGGTAGGGAGGTTCACTATTGTGCTCCCAATGCCATACACAGGGCAAATAGCACTCCCGTCTGTTCCCAGCAAGTACAGTGTATTGGACTGAAGAGGAGCTACTGTTATTGTCAGTTTCCTAAGCAGAGTTGAACTAGATATGGCCCCTGTGTGTAGGAAGCACAGTTCTTTTGTTCTGAGCAAGCTCAATTTTCGGAACCAATAGGAAACACAGTAGAGAAGAAGTGTGTTCTTTTCTCAAAAGCAGAGTATGTTTCTTGTAAGGCGAGCTAGCGTTTGTTTCCCAATCCTAAATGGAGTTGAATCACATGCAGTTTTTGGTCCTACGAGCAAGAGTTGTTTTCTGGTAAGAAGAGTCACTATTGCGCTCCCATTGTCATCCACAGGGCAAATCACACTGGCATCTGTTCCCAGCATGTACAGTGTATTGGACTGAAGAGGATCTACTGTTCTTGTCAGTTTACTAAGCAGAGTTTAACTAGATATGGACCGTGTGTGTAGGAAGCACAGTACTTTTGTTCTGAGAATGCTCACTGTTCTGGCCCTATAGGAAACACTTTAGAGTAGAAGAGTGCTCCTTTCTCAATCCAGAGTGTGTTTCTTGTAAGTCGAGCTATCATTGATTTCCCAGTCCTAAATAGAGTTGAATCCCATGCAGTTTCTGGTCCTATCAGCAAGAGTTGTTTTCTGATAAGAAGAGTCACTATTGCGCTCCTATTGCCATACACAGTACAAATAGCACTCGCGTCTGTTCCCAGCTAGGACAATGTATTGGACTGAGGAGGAGCTACCGTTCTTGTCAGTTTCCTAAGCAGAGTTGAACTAGATATTGCCCCTGTGTGTAGGAAGCACAGTTCTTTTGTTTGAGCAAGCTCACTGTTCAGACCCCATAGGAAACACAGTAGAGTAGAAGAGTGCTCTTTTCTCAAAAGCAGAGTGTGTTTCTTGTAAAGTGAGCTAACATTTGTTTCCCAGTCATAAATGGAGTTGAATCACATGCAGTTTCTTGTCCTTCGAGCAAGAGTTGTTTTCTAGTAAGAAGAGTCACTATTGTGCTCCCATTGTCATTCACAGGGCAAATAACACTGGCGTCTGTTCCCAGCATGTACACTGTATTGGACTGAAGAGGATCTACTGTTCTTTTCAGTTTCCTAAGGATAATTGAACTAGATATGGCCGTATTTGTATGAAGCACATTTCTTTTGTTCTGAGCAAGCTCACTGTTCTGGCCCTATAGGAAACACAGTAGAGTAGAAGAGTACTCTTTTCTCAAAAGCAGAGTGTGTTTCTTGTAAGGCAAGCTAGCGTTTGTTTCCCAGTCCTGAATGGAGTTGAATCACATGCAGTTTTTGGTCCTATGAGCAAGAGATGTTTTCTGGTAAGGAAAGTCACTCTTGCGCTCCCATTGCCATACACAGTGCAAATAGCACTCGCGTCTGTTCCTAGCAAGTACAGTGTATTGGACTGAAGCGGAGCTACTCTTCTTGTCAGTTTGCTAAGCAGAGTTGAACTAGATATGGCCCCTGTGTGTAGGAAGCACTGTTCTTTTGTTCTGAGCAAGCTCACTGTTCGGACCCCCTAGGAAACACAGTAGAGTAGAAGAGTGCTCTTTTCTCAAAAGCAGAGTGTGTTTCTTCTAAGGCGAGCTAGCGTTTGTTTCCCAGTCCTAAATGGAGTTGAATCACATGCAGTTTTTGGTCCTACGAGCAAGAGTTGTTTTCTGTTAAGGAAAGTCATTATTGCGCTTGCATTGACATACACAGTGCAAATAGCACTGGCGTCTGTTCCCAGCAAGTACAGTGTATTGGACTGAAGCGGAGCTACTGTTCTTGTCAGTTTCCTAAGCAGAGTTGAACTAGATATTGCCCCTGTGTGTAGGAAGCACAGTTCTAATGTTCTGAGCAAGGTCAGTGTTCGGACCCCATAGGAAACACAGTAGAGTAGAAGAGTGCTCTTTTCTCAAAAGCAGAGTGTGTTTCTTGTAAAGCGAGCTAGCATTTGTTTCCCAGTCCTAAATGGAGTTGAATCACATGCAGTTTCTTGTACTACGAGCAAGAGTTGTTTTCTGTAATAAGAGTCACTATTGTGCTCCCATTGTCATTCACAGGGCAAATAACACTGGCGTCTGTTCCCAGCATGTACACTGTATTGGACTGAAGAAGATCTACTGTTCTTTTCAGTATCCTAAGCATAATTGAACTAGATATGGCCGTATTTGTATGAAGCACAGTTCTTTTGTTCTGAGCAAGCTCACTGTTCTGACCCTATAAGAAACACAGGAGAGTAGAAGAGTGCTCTTTTCTCAAAAGCAGAGTGTGTTTCTTGTAAGGCGAGCTAGCGTTTGTTTCCCAGTCCTAAATGGAGTTGAATCACATGCAGTTTTTGGTCCTATGAGCAAGAGTTGTTTTCTGGTAAAGAAAGTCACTCTTGCACTCCCATTGCCATACACATTGCAAATAGCACTCGCGTCTGTTCCCCGCAAGTACAGTGTATTGGACTGAAGCGGAGCTACTGTTCTTGTCAGTTTGCTAAGCAGAGTTGAAATAGATATGGCCCCTGTGTGTAGGAAGCACTGTTCTTTTGTTCTGAGGAAGCTCACTTTTGGGACCCCCTAGGAAACTTAGTAGAGTAGAAGAGTGCTCTTTTCACAAAAGCAGAGTGTGTTTCTCGTAAGGCAAGCTAGCGTTTGTTTCCCAGTACTAAATGGAGTTGAATCACATTCTGTTTTTGGTCCTATGAGCAAGAGAACTTTTCTGGTAAGGAAAGTCACTATTGCGCTCCCATTGTCAGACACAGTGCAAATAGCACTCGCGTCTGTTCCCAGCAAGTACAGTGTATTGGACTGAAGCGGAGCTACTGTTCTTGTCAGTTTGCTAAGCAGAGTTGAACTAGATATGGCCCCTGTGTGTAGGAAGCACAGTTCTTTTGTTCTGAGCAAGCTCACTGTTCGGACCCCATAGGAAACACAGTAGAGTAGAAGAGTGCTCTTTTCTCAAAAGCAGAGTGTGTTTCTTGTAAGGCAAGCTAGTGTTTGTTTCCCAGTACTAAATGGAGTTGAATCACATCCTGTTTTTGGTCCTACGAGCAAGAGTTGTTTTCTGATAAGAAGAGTCACTATTTCGCTCCTATTGCCATACACAGTACAAATAGCACTCGTGTCTGTTCCCAGCATGTACAGTGTATTGGACTGAAGAGGAGCTACTGTTCTTGTCAGTTTCCTAAGCAGAGTTGAACTAGATATGGCCCGTGTGTGGAGGAAGCACAGTTCTTTTGTTCTTAGCAAGCTCACTGTTGGGACACCATAGGTTACACAGTAGAGTAGAAGAGTGCTCTTTTCTCAAAAGCAGAGTGTGTTTCTTGTAAGGCGAGCTAGCGTTTGTTTCCCAGTCCTAAATGGAGTTGAATCACATGCAGTTTCTTGTCCTACGAGCAAGAGTTGTTTTCTGGTAAGAAGAGTCACTATTGTTCTCCAATTGTCATACACAGGGTAAATAGCACTGGCGTCTGTTCCCAGCATGTACAGTGTATTGGAATGAAGAGGACCTACTGTTCTTGTCAGTTTCCTAAGCAGAATTGAACTAGATATGGCCTTATTTGTATGAAGGACAGTTCTTTTGTTCTGAGCAAGCTCACTTTTCGGACCCCATAGGAAACACTAGAGTAGAAGAGTGCTCTTTTCTCAAAAGCAGAGTGTGTTTCTTGTAAGGCAAGCTAGCGTTTGTTTCCCAGTCCAAAATGGAGTTGAATCACATCCTGTTTTTGGTCCTACAGGAAGAGGTGTTTTCTGGTAAGGAAAGTCACTATTGCGCTCCCATTGTCAGACACAGGGCAAATAGCACTGCCGTCTGTTCCCAGCATGTACAGTGTATTGGACTGAAGCCGAGCTACTGTTCTTGTCAGTTTCCTAAGCAGAATTTAACTAGATATGGCTTTATTTGTAGGAAGCACAGTTCTATTGTTCTGGGCAAACACACTGTTCTGGCCCTATAGGAAACACAGTAGAGTTGATGATTGATCTTTTCTCAAAAGCAGAGTGTGTTTCTTGTAAGGCGAGCTAGCGTTTGTTTCCCAGTCCTAAATGGAGTTGAATCACATGCAGTTTCTGGTCCTACAAGCAAGAGTTGTTTTCTGGTAAGGAAAGTCACTATTGCGCTCCCATTGCCATACACAGTTCAATTACCAGTCACGTCTGTTCCCAGCAAGTACAGTGTATTGGACTGAAGCGGAGCTACTGTTCTTGTCAGTTTCCTAAGCAGAGTTGAACTAGATATGGCCCCTGTGTGTAGGAAGCACAGTTCTTTTGTTCTGAGCAAGCTCACTGTTAGGACCCCTTAGGAAACACAGTAGAGTAGAAGAGTCCTCTTTTCTCAGAAGCAGAGTGTGTTTCTTCTAAAGCGAGCTAGCGTTTGTTTCCCAGTCCTAAATGGAGTTGAATCACATGCAGTTTCTTGTCCTACGAGCAAGAGTTGTTTTCTGTTAAGAAGAGTCACTGTTATGCTCCCATTGTCATTCACAGGGCAAATAACACTGGCGTCTGTTCCCAGCATGTACACTGTATTGGACTGAAGAGGATCTACTGTTCTTTTCAGTTTCCTAAGCATAATTGAACTAGATATGGCCGTATTTGTATGAAGCACAGTTCTTTTGTTCTGAGCAAGCTCACTGTTCTTGCCCTATAGGAAACATAGTAAAGTAGAAGAGTGCTCTTTTCTCAAAAGCAGAGTGTGTTTCTTGTAAGGCAAGCTAGCGTTTGTTTCCCAGTCCTAAATGGAGTTGAATCACATGCAGTTTTTGGTCCTATGAACAAGAGAAGTTTTCTGGTAAGGAAAGTCACTCTTGCGCTCCCTTTGGCATACACAGTGCAAATAGCACTCGCGTCTGTTCCCAGCAAGTACAGTGTATTGGACTGAAGCGGAGCTACTGTTCTTGTCAGTTTGCTAAGCAGAGTTGAACTAGATATGGCCCCTGTGTGTAGGAAGCACAGTTCTTTTGTTCTGAGCAAGCTCACTGTTCGGACCCCATAGGAAACACAGTAGAGTAGAAGAGTGCTCTTTTCTCAAAAGCAGAGTGTGTTTCTTGTAAGGCAAGCTAGTGTTTGTTTCCCAGTACTAAATGGAGTTGAATCACATCCTGGTTTTGGTCCTACGAGCAAGAGTTGTTTTCTGATAAGAAGAGTCACTATTTCGCTCCTATTGCCATACACAGTACAAATAGCACTCGTGTCTGTTCCCAGCATGTACAGTGTATTGGACTGAAGAGGAGCTACTGTTCTTGTCAGTTTCCTAAGCAGAGTTGAACTAGATATGGCCCGTGTGTGGAGGAAGCACAGTTCTTTTGTTCTTAGCAAGCTCACTGTTGGGACACCATAGGTTACACAGTAGAGTAGAAGAGTGCTCTTTTCTCAAAAGGAGAGTGTGTTTCTTGTAATGTGAGCTAGTGTTTGTTTCCCAGTCAGAAATGGAGTTGAATCCCATGCAGTTTCTGGTCCTACTAGCAAGAGTTGTTTTCTGGTAAGAAGAGTCACTATCACGCTCCCATTGTCATACACAGGGCAAATAGCACTGGCGTCTGTTCCCAGCAAGTACAGTGTATTGGACTGAAGCGGAGCTACTGTTCTTGTCAGTTTCCTAAGCAGAGCTGAACTAGATATGGCCCCTGTGTGTAGGAAGCACAGTTCTTTTGTTCTGAGCAAGCTCAATGTTCGGACCCCATAGAAAACACATTAGAGTAGAAGAGTGCTCTTTTCTCAAAAGCAGAGTGTGTTTCTTGTAAGGCGAGCTAGTGTTTGTTTCCCAGTCCTAAATGGAGTTGAATCACATACAGTTTTTGGTCCTATGAGCAAGAGTTGTTTTCTGGTAAGGAAAGTCACTATTGTACTCCCATTGCCATACACAGTTCAAATAGCACTCGTGTCTGTTCCCAGCAAGTACAGTGTGTTGGACTGAAGAGGAGCTACTGTTCTTGTCAGTTTCCTAAGCAGAGTTGAACTAGATATGGCCCGTGTGTGTAGGAAGCACAGTTCTTTTGTTTTGAGCTAGCTCAGTGTTCGGACCCCATATGAACCACAGTAGAATAGAAGACGGCTCTTTTCTCAAAAGCAGAGGACTGAAGAGGAGCTACTGTTCTTGTCAGTTTCCTAAGCAGAGTTCAACTAGATATGGCCCGTGTGTGTAGGAAGCACAATTCTTTTGTTCTGAGCAAGCTCAAAGTTCGGACCCCATATGAACCACAGTAGAATAGAAGACTGCTCTTTTCTCAAAAGCAGAGTGTGTTTCTTGTAAGGCGAGCTATCGTTTGTTTCCCAGTCCTAAATGGAGTTGAATCACATGCAGTTTTTGGTCCTACGAACCAGAGTTGTTTTCTGGTAAGGAAAGTCACTATTGTGCTCCCTTTGCCATACACAGTGCAAACAGCACTCACATCTGTTCCTAGCAAGTACAGTGTATTGCACTGAAGAGGAGCTACTGTTTTTGTCAGTTTCCTAAGCAGAGTTGAACTAGATATGGCCCCTGTGTGTAGGAAGCACAGTTCTTTTGTTCTGAGCAAGCTCACAGTTCGGACCCCATAGGAAACACAGTAGAGTAGAAGAGTGCTCTTTTCTCAAAAGCAGAGTGTGTTTCTTGTAAGGCGATCTAGCGTTTGTTTCCCAGTCCTAAATGGAGTTGAATCAAATGCAGCTTCTTGACCTACGAGCAAGAGTTCTTTTCTGGTAAGAAGAGTCACTATTGCGCTCCCATTGTCATACACAGGGCAAAAAGCACTGGCGTCTGTTCCCAGCATGTACAGTGTATTGGACTGAAGAGGATCTACTGTTCTTGTCAGTTTCCTAAGCAGAATTGAACTAGATATGGCCGTATTTGTAGGAAGCACAGTTCTTTTGTTCTGAGCAAACTCACTGTTCTGGCACTATAGGAGACACAGTAGAGTAGAAGAGTGCTCTTTTCTCAAAAGCAGAGTGTGTTTCTTGTAAGGCGAGCTAGCTTTTGTTTCCCAGTCCTAAATGGAGTTGAATCACATGCAGTTTTTGGTCCTATGTGCAAGAGTTGTTTTCTGGTAAGGAAAGTCACTATTGCACTCCCATTTCCATACACAGTGCAAATAGCACTCGCATCTGTTCCCAGCAAGTACAGTGTATTTGACTGAAGCGGAGCTACTGTTCTTGTCAGTTTGCTAAGCAGAGTTGAACTAGATATGGCCCCTGTGTGTAGGAAGCACAGTTCTTTTGTTCTGAGCAAGCTCACTATTCGGACCACATAGGAAACACAGAAGAGTAGAAGAGTGCTCTTTTCTCAAAAGCAGAGTGTGTTTCTTGTAAGGCGAGCTAGTGTTTGTTTCCCAGTCCTAAATGGAGTTGAATCCCATGCAGTTTCTGGTCCTACGAGCAAGAGGTGTTTTCTGGTTAAAAAAAGTCACTATTGCGCTCCCATTGCCATATACAGTGTAAATAGCGCTCGCGTCTGTTCCCAGCAAGTACAGTGTATTGGACTGAAGCGGAGCTACTGTTCTTGTCAGTTTCCTAAGCAGAGTTGAACTAGATATGGCCCGTGTGTGTAGGAAGCACAGTTCTTTTGTTATGAGCAAGCTCAGTGTTCGGGACCCCATATGAACCACAGTAGAATAGAAGACGGCTCTTTTCTCAAAAGCAGAGTGTGTTTCTTGTAAGGCAAGCTAGCGTTTGTTTCCCAGTCCAAAATGGAGTTGAATCACATCCTGTTTTTGGTCCTACGAGGAAGAGTTGTTTTCTGGTAAGGAAAGTCACTATTGCGCTCCCATTGTCAGACACAGGGCAAATAGCACTGCCGTCTGTTCCCAGCATGTACAGTGTATTGGACTGAAGCCGAGCTACTGTTCTTGTCAGTTTCCTAAGCAGAATTGAACTAGATATGGCTTTATTTGTAGGAAGCACAGTTCTTTTGTTCTGAGCAAACACACTGTTCTGGCCCTATAGGAAACACAGCAGAGTAGATGATTGATCTTTTCTCAAAAGCAGAGTGTGTTTCTTGTAAGGCGAGCTAGCGTTTGTTTCCCAGTCCTAAATGGAGTTGAATCACATGCAGTTTCTGGTCCTACGAGCAAGAGTTGTTTTCTGGTAAGGAAAGTCACTATTGCGCTCCCATTGCCATACACAGTTCAATTACCAGTCACGTCTGTTCCCAGCAAGTACAGTGTATTGGACTGAAGCGGAGCTACTGTTCTTGTCAGTTTCCTAAGCAGAGTTGAACTAGATATGGCCCCTGTGTGTAGGAAGCACAGTTCTTTTGTTCTGAGCAAGCTCACTGTTCGGACCCCTTAGGAAACACAGTAGAGTAGAAGAGTGCTCTTTTCTCAGAAGCAGAGTGTGTTTCTTCTAAAGCGAGCTAGCGTTTGTTTCCCAGTCCTAAATGGAGTTGAATCACATGCAGTTTCTTGTCCTACGAGCAAGAGTTGTTTTCTGTTAAGAAGAGTCACTGTTATGCTCCCATTGTCATTCACAGGGCAAATAACACTGGCGTCTGTTCCCAGCATGTACACTGTATTGGACTGAAGAGGATCTACTGTTCTTTTCAGTTTCCTAAGCATAATTGAACTAGATATGGCCGTATTTGTATGAAGCACAGTTCTTTTGTTCTGAGCAAACACACTGTTCTTGCCCTATAGGAAACATAGTAAAGTAGAAGAGTGCTCTTTTCTCAAAAGCAGAGTGTGTTTCTTGTAAGGCAAGCTAGCGTTTGTTTCCCAGTCCTAAATGGAGTTGAATCACATGCAGTTTTTGGTCCTATGAGCAAGAGATGTTTTCTGGTAAGGAAAGTCACTCTTGCGCTCCCTTTGGCATACACAGTGCAAATAGCACTCGCGTCTGTTCCCAGCAAGTACAGTGTATTGGACTGAAGCGGAGCTACTGTTCTTGTCAGTTTCCTAAGCAGAGTTGAACTAGATATGGCCCCTCTATGTAGAAAGCACAGTTCTTTTTTTCTGAGCAAGCTCACTGTTCGGACCCCATAGAAAACACAGTAGAGTAGAAGAGTGCTCTTTTTCAAAAGCAGAGTGTGTTTCTTGTAAGGCGAGCTAGCGTTTGTTTCCCAGTCCTAAATGGAGTTGAAACACATTTAGTTTATTGTACTATGAGCAAGAGTTGTTTTCTGGTAAGAAGAGTCACTATTGCGCTCCCATTGTCATACACAGGGCAAATAGCACTGACGTCTGTTCCCAGCATGTACAGTGTATTGGACTGAAGAGGATCTACTGTTCTTTTCAGTTTCCTTAGCAGAATTGAACTAGATATGGCAGTATTTGTATGAAGCACAGTTCTTTTGTTCTGAGCAAGCTCACTGTTCTGGTCCTATAGGAAACACAGTAGAGTAGAAGAGTGCTCTTTTCTCAAAAGCAGAGTGTGTTTCTTGTATGGCGAGCTAGTGTTTGTTACCCAGTCCTAAATGGAGTTGAATCACATGCAGTTTTTGGTCCTACGAGCAAGAGTTGTTTCTGCTAAGGAAAGTCACTATTGCGTTCCCATTTCCATACACAGTGCAAATAGCACTCGCGTCTGTTCCCAGCAAGTACAGTGTATTGGACTGAAGAGGAGCTACTGTTCTTGTCAGTTTTCTAAGCAGAGTTGAACTAGATATGGCCCCTGTGTGTAGGAAGCACAGTTCTTTTGTTCTGAGCAAGCTCACTATTCGGACCTCATAGGAAACACATTAGAGTAGAAGAGTGCTCTTTTCTCAAAAGGAGAGTGTGTTTCTTGTAATGCGAGCTAGTGTTTGTTTCCCAGTCAGAAATGGAGTTGAATCCCATGCAGTTTCTTGTCCTACGAGCAAGAGTTTTTTTCTGGTAAGAAGAGTCACTATCACGCTCCCATTGTCATACACAGGGCAAATAGCACTGGCGTCTGTTCCCAGCAAGTACAGTGTATTGGACTGAAGCGGAGCTACTGTTCTTGTCAGTTTCCTAAGCAGAGCTGAACTCGATATGGCCCCTGTGTGTAGGAAGCACAGTTCTTTTGTTCTGAGCAAGCTCAATGTTCGGACCCCATAGAAAACACATTAGAGTAGAAGAGTGCTCTTTTCTCAAAAGCAGAGTGTGTTTCTTGTAAGGCAAGCTAGTGTTTGTTTCCCAGTCCTAAATGGAGTTGAATCACATACAGTTTTTGGTCCTACGAGCAAGAGTTGTTTTCTGGTAAGGAAAGTCACTATTGTACTCCCATTGCCATACACAGTTCAAATAGCACTCGTGTCTGTTCCCAGCAAGTACAGTGTATTGGACTGAAGAGGAGCTACTGTTCTTGTCAGTTTCCTAAGCAGAGTTGAACTAGATATGGCCCGTGTGTGTAGGAAGCACAGTTCTTTTGTTCTGAGCTAGCTCAGTGTTCGGACCCCATATGAACCACAGTAGAATAGAAGACGGCTCTTTTCTCAAAAGCAGAGTGTGTTTCTTGTAAGGCGAGCTAGAGTTTGTTTCCCAGTCCTAAATGGAGTTGAATCACATGCAGTTTGGTTCTACGAGCAAGAGTTGTTTTCTCGTAAGCAAAGTCACTATTGTGCTCCCATTGCCATATACAGTGTAAATAGCACTCACTATGTTCCCAGCAAGTACAGTGTATTGGACTGAAGAGGAGCTACTGTTCTTGTCAGTTTCCTAAGCAGAGTTCAACTAGATATGGCCCGTGTGTGTAGGAAGCACAGTTCTTTTGTTCTGAGCAAGCTCAAAGTTCGGACCCCATATGAACCACAGTAGAATAGAAGACTGCTCTTTTCTCAAAAGCAGAGTGTGTTTCTTGTAAGGCGAGCTATCGTTTGTTTCCCAGTCCTAAATGGAGTTGAATCACATGCAGTTTTTGGTCCTACGAACCAGAGTTGTTTTCTGGTAAGGAAAGTCACTATTGTGCTCCCTTTGCCATACACAGTGCAAACAGCACTCGCGTCTGTTCCTAGCAAGTACAGTGTATTGCACTGAAGAGGAGCTACTGTTCTTGTCAGTTTCCTAAGCAGAGTTGAACTAGATATGGCCCCTGTGTGTAGGAAGCACAGTTCTTTTGTTCTGAGCAAGCTCACTGTTCGGACCCCATAGGAAAGACAGTAGAGTAGAAGAGTGCTCTTTTCTCAAAAGCAGAGTGTGTTTCTTGTAAGGCGATCTAGCGTTTGTTTCCCAGTCCTAAATGGAGTTGAATCAAATGCAGTTTCTTGACCTACGAGCAAGAGTTGTTTTCTGGTAAGAAGAGTCACTATTGCGCTCCCATTGTCATACACAGGGCAAAAAGCACTGGCGTCTGTTCCCAGCATGTACAGTGTATTGGACTGAAGTGGATCTACTGTTCTTGTCAGTTTCCTAAGCAGAATTGAACTAGATATGGCCGTTTTTGTAGGAAGCACAGTTCTTTTGTTCTGAGCAAACTCACTGTTCTGGCACTATAGGAGACACAGTAGAGTAGAAGAGTGCTCTTTTCTCAAATGCAGAGTGTGTTTCTTGTAAGGCGAACTAGCTTTTGTTTCCCAGTCCTAAATGGAGTTGAATCACATGCAGTTTTTGGTCCTATGTGCAAGAGTTGTTTTCTTGTAAAGAAAGTCACTATTGCGCTCCCATTTCCATACACAGTGCAAATAGCACTCGCATCTGTTCCCAGCAAGTACAGTGTATTGGACTGAAGCAGAGCTACTGTTCTTGTCAGTTTGCTAAGCAGAGTTGAACTAGATATGGCCCCTGTGTGTAGGAAGCACAGTTCTTTTGTTCTGAGCAAGCTCACTGTTCGGACCACATAGGAAACACAGTAGAATAGAAGAGTGCTTTTTTCTCAAAAGCAGAGTGTGTTTCTAGTAAGGCGAGCTAGCGTTTGTTTCCCATTCCTAAATGGAGTTGAATCACATGCAGTTTTTGGTCCTACGAGCAAGAGTTGTTTTCTGGTAAGGAAAGTCACTATTGCGCTCCCTTTGCCATACACAGTGCAAATAGCACTCGCGTCTGTTCCCAGCAAGTACAGTGTATTGAACTGAAGAGGAGCTACTGTTCTTGTCACTTTCCTAAGCAGAGTTGAACTAGATATGGCCCATGTGTGTAGGAAGCACAGTTCTTTTGTTCTCAGCAAGCTCACTGTTCGGACACCATATGAACCACAGTGAAATAGAAGACTGCTCTTTTCTCAAAAGCAGAGTGTGTTTCTTGTAAGGCGAGGTAGCGTTTGTTTCCCAGTCCTAAATGGAGTTGAAACACATGCAGTTTATTGTCCTACGAGCAAGAGTTGTTTTCTGGTAAGAAGAGTCACTATTGCACTCCCATTGTCATACACAGGGCAAATAGCACTGGCGTCTGTTATCAGCAAGTACAGTGTATTGGACTGAAGAGGAGCTACTGTTCTTGTCAGTTTCCTAAGCTGAGTTGAACTAGATATGGCCCCTGTGTGTAGGAAGCACAGTTCTTTTTTTCTGAGCAAGCTCAGTGTTCGGACCCCATATGAACCATAGTAGAATAGAAGACTGCTCTTTGCTCAAAAGCAGAGTGTGTTTCTTGTAAGGCGAGGTAGCGTTTGTTTCCCAGTCGTAAATGGAGTTGAATCACGTGCAGTTTTTGGTCCTATGAGCAAGAGTTGTTTTCTCGTAAGCAAAGTCACTATTGCGCTCCCATTGCCATACACAGTGCAAATAGCACTCGCGTCTGTTCCCAGCAAGTACAGTGTATTGGACTGAAGAGGAGCTACTGTTCTTGTCAGTTTCCTAAGCAGAGTTAAACTAGATATGTCCCTTGTGTGTAGGAAGCACAGTTCTTTTGTTCTGAGTAAGCTCAATGTTCAGACCCCATATGAACCACAGTAGAACAGAAGACTGTTCTTTTCTCAAAAGCAGAGTCTGTTTCTCGTAAGGCGAGCTATCATTTGTTTCCCAGTCCTAAATGGAGTTGAATCACATGCAGTTTTTGGTCCTACGAGCAAGAGTTGTTTTCTGGTAAGGAAAGTCACTATTGCGCTCCCTTTGCAATACACAGTGCAAATAGCACTCGTGTATGTTCACAGCAAGTACAGTGTATTGGACTGAAGAGGAGCTACTGTTCTTGTCAGTTTTCTAAGGAGAGTTGAACTAGATATGGCCCATGTGTGTAGGAAGCACAGTTCTTTTGTTCTGAGCAAGCTCACTGTTCAGACACCATAGGAAAGACAGTAGAGTAGAAGAGTGCTCTTTTCTCAAAGCAGATTGTGTTTCTTGTAAGGCGAGCTAGCGTTTGTTTCCCAGTCCTAAATGGAGTTGAATCACATGCAGTTTCTTGTCCTACGAGCAAGAGTTTTTTTCTGGTAAAAAGAGTCACTGTTGCGCTCCCATTGTCATACACAGGGCAAATAGCACTGGCGTCTGTTCCCAGCATGTACAGTGTATTGGACTGAAGAGGATCTACTGTTCTTGTCAGCTTCCTAAGCACAATTGAACTAGATATGGCCATATTTGTAGGAAGCACAGTAATTTTGTTCTGAGCAAACTCACTGTTCTGGCCCTATAGGAATCACAGTAGAGTAGAAGAGTGCTCTTTTCTCAAAAGCAGAGTGTGTTTCTTGTAAGGAGAGCTAGCGTTTGTTTCCCAGTCCTAAATGGAGTTGAATCACATGCAGTTTTTGGTACTACGAGCAAGAGTTGTTTTCTGGTAAGGAAAGTCACTATTGCGCTCCCATTTCCATACACAGTGCAAATAGCACTCGCGTCTGTTCCCAGCAAGTACAGTGTATTGGACTGAAGAGGAGCTACTGTTCTTGTCAGTTTCCTAAGCAGAGTTGAACTAGATATGGCCCGTGTGTGTAGGAAGCACAGTACTTTCGTTCTGAGCAAGCTCACTGTTCGGACCCCATAGGAAACACAGTAGAGCAGAAGAGTGCTCTTTTCTCAAAAGCAGAGTGTGTTTCTTGTAAGGCAAGCTAGCGTTTGTTTCCCAGTCCTAAATGGAGTTGAATCACATCCTGTTTTTGGTCCTACGAGCAAGAGTTGTTTTCTGGTAAGGAAAGTCACTACTGCGCTCCCATTGTCAGACACAGGGCAAATAGCACTGGCGTCTGTTCCCAGGATGTACAGTGTATTGGACTGAAGAGGATCTACTGTTCTTGTCAGTTTCCTAAGCAGAATTCAACTAGATATGGCCCGTGTGTGTAGGAAGCACAGTTCTTTTGTTCTGAGCAAACTCACTGTTCTGGCCCTATAGGAAACACAGTAGAGTAGAAGAGTGCTCTTTTCTCAAAAGCAGAGTGTGTTTCTTTTAAGGCGAGCTAGTGTTTGTTTCCCAGTCCTAAATGGAGTTGAATCACATACAGTTTTTGGTCCTACGAGCAAGAGTTGTTTTCTGGTAAGGAAAGTCACTATTGCACTCCCATTGCCATACACAGTTCAAATAGCACTCGTGTCTGTTCCCAGCAAGTACAGTGTATTGGACTGAAGAGGAGCTACTGTTCTTGTCAGTTTCCTAAGCAGAGTTGAACTAGATATGGCCCGTGTGTGTAGGAAACACAGCTCTTTTGTTCTGAGCAAGCTCAGTGTTCGGACCCCTTTTGAACCACAGTAGAATAGAAGAGTGCTCTTTTCTCAAAAGCAGAGTGTGTTTCTTGTAAGGCGAGCTAGCGTTTGTTTCCCAGTCCTAAATGGAGTTGAATCACATGCAGTTTTTGGTCCTACGAGCAAGAGTTGTTTTCTGGTAAGGAAAGTCACTATTGCGCTCCCTTTGCCATACACAGTGCAAATAGCACTCGCGTCTGTTCCCAGCAAGTACAGTGTATTGGACTGAAGAGGAGCTACTGTTCTTGTCAGTTTCCTAAGCAGAGTTGAACTAGATATGTCCCGTTTGTGTAGGAAGCACAGTTCTTTTGTTCTCAGCAAGCTCACTGTTCGGACACCATATGAACCACAGTGAAATAGAAGACTGCTCTTTTCTCAAAAGCAGAGTGTGTTTCTTGTAAGGCGAGCTAGCGTTTGTTTCCCAGTCCTAAATGGAGTTGAATCTCACGCAGTTTTTGGTCCTATGATCAAGAGTTGTTTTCTGGTAAAGAAAGTCACTCTTGCGCTCCCATTGCCATACACAGTGCAAATAGCACTGGCGTCTGTTCCCAGCAAGTACAGTGTATTGGACTGAAGCGGAGCTACTGTTCTTGTCAGTTTCCTAAGCAGAGCTGAACTAGATATGGCCCCTGTGTGTAGGAAGCACAGTTCTTTTGTTCTGAGCAAGCTCAATGTTCGGACCCCATAGAAAACACATTAGAGTAGAAGAGTGCTCTTTTCTCAAAAGCAGAGTGTGTTTCTTGTAAGGCGAGCTAGTGTTTGTTTCCCAGTCCTAAATGGAGTTGAATCACATACAGTTTTTGGTCCTACGAGCAAGAGTTGCTTTCTGGTAAGGAAAGTCACTATTGTACTCCCATTGCCATACACAGTTCAAATAGCACTCGTGTCTGTTCCCAGCAAGTACAGTGTATTGGACTGAAGAGGAGCTACTGTTCTTGTCAGTTTCCTAAGCAGAGTTGAACTAGATATGGCCCGTGTGTGTAGGAAGCACAGTTCTTTTGTTCTGAGCTAGCTCAGTGTTCGGACCCCATATGAACCACAGTAGAATAGAAGACGGCTCTTTTCTCAAAAGCAGAGTGTGTTTCTTGTAAGGCGAGCTAGAGTTTGTTTCCCAGTCCTAAATGGAGTTGAATCACATGCAGTTTGGTTCTACGAGCAAGAGTTGTTTTCTCGTAAGCAAAGTCACTATTGTGCTCCCATTGCCATATACAGTGTAAATAGCACTCACTATGTTCCCAGCAAGTACAGTGTATTGGACTGAAGAGGAGCTACTGTTCTTGTCAGTTTCCTAAGCAGAGTTCAACTAGATATGGCCCGTGTGTGTAGGAAGCACAGTTCTTTTGTTCTGAGCAAGCTCAAAGTTCGGACCCCATATGAACCACAGTAGAATAGAAGACTGCTCTTTTCTCAAAAGCAGAGTGTGTTTCTTGTAAGGCGAGCTATCGTTTGTTTCCCAGTCCTAAATGGAGTTGAATCACATGCAGTTTTTGGTCCTACGAACCAGAGTTGTTTTCTGGTAAGGAAAGTCACTATTGTGCTCCCTTTGCCATACACAGTGCAAACAGCACTCGCGTCTGTTCCTAGCAAGTACAGTGTATTGCACTGAAGAGGAGCTACTGTTCTTGTCAGTTTCCTAAGCAGAGTTGAACTAGATATGGCCCCTGTGTGTAGGAAGCACAGTTCTTTTGTTCTGAGCAAGCTCACTGTTCGGACCCCATAGGAAAGACAGTAGAGTAGAAGAGTGCTCTTTTCTCAAAAGCAGAGTGTGTTTCTTGTAAGGCGATCTAGCGTTTGTTTCCCAGTCCTAAATGGAGTTGAATCAAATGCAGTTTCTTGACCTACGAGCAAGAGTTGTTTTCTGGTAAGAAGAGTCACTATTGCGCTCCCATTGTCATACACAGGGCAAAAAGCACTGGCGTCTGTTCCCAGCATGTACAGTGTATTGGACTGAAGTGGATCTACTGTTCTTGTCAGTTTCCTAAGCAGAATTGAACTAGATATGGCCGTTTTTGTAGGAAGCACAGTTCTTTTGTTCTGAGCAAACTCACTGTTCTGGCACTATAGGAGACACAGTAGAGTAGAAGAGTGCTCTTTTCTCAAATGCAGAGTGTGTTTCTTGTAAGGCGAACTAGCTTTTGTTTCCCAGTCCTAAATGGAGTTGAATCACATGCAGTTTTTGGTCCTATGTGCAAGAGTTGTTTTCTTGTAAAGAAAGTCACTATTGCGCTCCCATTTCCATACACAGTGCAAATAGCACTCGCATCTGTTCCCAGCAAGTACAGTGTATTGGACTGAAGCAGAGCTACTGTTCTTGTCAGTTTGCTAAGCAGAGTTGAACTAGATATGGCCCCTGTGTGTAGGAAGCACAGTTCTTTTGTTCTGAGCAAGCTCACTGTTCGGACCACATAGGAAACACAGTAGAATAGAAGAGTGCTTTTTTCTCAAAAGCAGAGTGTGTTTCTAGTAAGGCGAGCTAGCGTTTGTTTCCCATTCCTAAATGGAGTTGAATCACATGCAGTTTTTGGTCCTACGAGCAAGAGTTGTTTTCTGGTAAGGAAAGTCACTATTGCGCTCCCTTTGCCATACACAGTGCAAATAGCACTCGCGTCTGTTCCCAGCAAGTACAGTGTATTGAACTGAAGAGGAGCTACTGTTCTTGTCACTTTCCTAAGCAGAGTTGAACTAGATATGGCCCATGTGTGTAGGAAGCACAGTTCTTTTGTTCTCAGCAAGCTCACTGTTCGGACACCATATGAACCACAGTGAAATAGAAGACTGCTCTTTTCTCAAAAGCAGAGTGTGTTTCTTGTAAGGCGAGGTAGCGTTTGTTTCCCAGTCCTAAATGGAGTTGAAACACATGCAGTTTATTGTCCTACGAGCAAGAGTTGTTTTCTGGTAAGAAGAGTCACTATTGCACTCCCATTGTCATACACAGGGCAAATAGCACTGGCGTCTGTTATCAGCAAGTACAGTGTATTGGACTGAAGAGGAGCTACTGTTCTTGTCAGTTTCCTAAGCTGAGTTGAACTAGATATGGCCCCTGTGTGTAGGAAGCACAGTTCTTTTTTTCTGAGCAAGCTCAGTGTTCGGACCCCATATGAACCATAGTAGAATAGAAGACTGCTCTTTGCTCAAAAGCAGAGTGTGTTTCTTGTAAGGCGAGGTAGCGTTTGTTTCCCAGTCGTAAATGGAGTTGAATCACGTGCAGTTTTTGGTCCTATGAGCAAGAGTTGTTTTCTCGTAAGCAAAGTCACTATTGCGCTCCCATTGCCATACACAGTGCAAATAGCACTCGCGTCTGTTCCCAGCAAGTACAGTGTATTGGACTGAAGAGGAGCTACTGTTCTTGTCAGTTTCCTAAGCAGAGTTAAACTAGATATGTCCCTTGTGTGTAGGAAGCACAGTTCTTTTGTTCTGAGTAAGCTCAATGTTCAGACCCCATATGAACCACAGTAGAACAGAAGACTGTTCTTTTCTCAAAAGCAGAGTCTGTTTCTCGTAAGGCGAGCTATCATTTGTTTCCCAGTCCTAAATGGAGTTGAATCACATGCAGTTTTTGGTCCTACGAGCAAGAGTTGTTTTCTGGTAAGGAAAGTCACTATTGCGCTCCCTTTGCAATACACAGTGCAAATAGCACTCGTGTATGTTCACAGCAAGTACAGTGTATTGGACTGAAGAGGAGCTACTGTTCTTGTCAGTTTTCTAAGCACAATTGAACTAGATATGGCCATATTTGTAGGAAGCACAGTAATTTTGTTCTGAGCAAACTCACTGTTCTGGCCCTATAGGAATCACAGTAGAGTAGAAGAGTGCTCTTTTCTCAAAAGCAGAGTGTGTTTCTTGTAAGGAGAGCTAGCGTTTGTTTCCCAGTCCTAAATGGAGTTGAATCACATGCAGTTTTTGGTACTACGAGCAAGAGTTGTTTTCTGGTAAGGAAAGTCACTATTGCGCTCCCATTTCCATACACAGTGCAAATAGCACTCGCGTCTGTTCCCAGCAAGTACAGTGTATTGGACTGAAGAGGAGCTACTGTTCTTGTCAGTTTCCTAAGCAGAGTTGAACTAGATATGGCCCGTGTGTGTAGGAAGCACAGTACTTTCGTTCTGAGCAAGCTCACTGTTCGGACCCCATAGGAAACACAGTAGAGCAGAAGAGTGCTCTTTTCTCAAAAGCAGAGTGTGTTTCTTGTAAGGCAAGCTAGCGTTTGTTTCCCAGTCCTAAATGGAGTTGAATCACATCCTGTTTTTGGTCCTACGAGCAAGAGTTGTTTTCTGGTAAGGAAAGTCACTACTGCGCTCCCATTGTCAGACACAGGGCAAATAGCACTGGCGTCTGTTCCCAGGATGTACAGTGTATTGGACTGAAGAGGATCTACTGTTCTTGTCAGTTTCCTAAGCAGAATTCAACTAGATATGGCCCGTGTGTGTAGGAAGCACAGTTCTTTTGTTCTGAGCAAACTCACTGTTCTGGCCCTATAGGAAACACAGTAGAGTAGAAGAGTGCTCTTTTCTCAAAAGCAGAGTGTGTTTCTTTTAAGGCGAGCTAGTGTTTGTTTCCCAGTCCTAAATGGAGTTGAATCACATACAGTTTTTGGTCCTACGAGCAAGAGTTGTTTTCTGGTAAGGAAAGTCACTATTGCACTCCCATTGCCATACACAGTTCAAATAGCACTCGTGTCTGTTCCCAGCAAGTACAGTGTATTGGACTGAAGAGGAGCTACTGTTCTTGTCAGTTTCCTAAGCAGAGTTGAACTAGATATGGCCCGTGTGTGTAGGAAACACAGCTCTTTTGTTCTGAGCAAGCTCAGTGTTCGGACCCCTTTTGAACCACAGTAGAATAGAAGAGTGCTCTTTTCTCAAAAGCAGAGTGTGTTTCTTGTAAGGCGAGCTAGCGTTTGTTTCCCAGTCCTAAATGGAGTTGAATCACATGCAGTTTTTGGTCCTACGAGCAAGAGTTGTTTTCTGGTAAGGAAAGTCACTATTGCGCTCCCTTTGCCATACACAGTGCAAATAGCACTCGCGTCTGTTCCCAGCAAGTACAGTGTATTGGACTGAAGAGGAGCTACTGTTCTTGTCAGTTTCCTAAGCAGAGTTGAACTAGATATGTCCCGTTTGTGTAGGAAGCACAGTTCTTTTGTTCTCAGCAAGCTCACTGTTCGGACACCATATGAACCACAGTGAAATAGAAGACTGCTCTTTTCTCAAAAGCAGAGTGTGTTTCTTGTAAGGAGAGCTAGCGTTTGTTTCCCAGTCCTAAATGGAGTTGAATCTCACGCAGTTTTTGGTCCTATGATCAAGAGTTGTTTTCTGGTAAAGAAAGTCACTCTTGCGCTCCCATTGCCATACACAGTGCAAATAGCACTCGCGTCTGTTTTCAGCAAGTACAGTGTATTGGACTGAAGAGGAGCTACTGTTCTAGTCAGTTTCCTAAGCAGAGTTGAACTAGATATGTCCCGTGTGTGTAGGAAGCACAGTTCTTTTGTTCTGAGCAAACTCACTGTTCGGACACCATAGGAAACACAGTAGAGTAGAAGAGTGCTCTTTTCTCAAAAGCAGAGTGTGTTTCTTGTAAGGCGAGCTAGCGTTTGTTTCCCAGTACTAAATGGAGTTGAATCACATGCAGTTTCTTGTCCTACGAGCAAGAGTTGTTTTCTGGTAAAAAAGAGTCACTGTTGCACTCCCATTGTCATACACAGGGCAAATAGCACTGGCGTCTGTTCCCAGCATGTAGAGTGTATTGGACTGAAGAGGAACTACTGTTCTTGTCAGTTTCCTATGCAGAATTGAACTAGATATGGCCGTATTTGTAGGAAGCACAGTAATTTTGTTCTGAGCAAACTCACTGTTCTGGCCCTATAGGAAACACAGTAGAGTAGAAGAGTGCTCTTTTCTCAAAAGCAGTGTGTGTTTCTTGTAAGGAGAGCTAGCGTTTGTTTCCCAGTCCTAAATTGAGTTGAATCACATGCAGTTTTTGGTACTACGAGCAAGAGTTGTTTTCTGGTAAGGAAAGTCACTATTGCGCTCCCATTTCCATACACAGTGCAAATAGCACTCGCATCTGTTCCCAGGAAGTACAGTGTATTGGACTGAAGCGGAGCTACTGTTCTTGTCAGTTTGCTAAGCAGAGTTGAACTAGTTATGGCCCCTGTGTGTACGAAGCACAGTTCTTTTGTTCTGAGCAAGCTCACTGTTCGGACCACATAGGAAACAGAGAAGAGTAGAAGAGTGCTCTTTTCTCAAAAGCAGAGTGTGTTTCTTGTAAGGCGAGCTAGTGTTTGTTCTCCAGTCAGAAATGGAGTTGAATCCCATGCAGTTTTGGTTCCTACGAGGAAGAGGTGTTTTCTGATAAGAAGAGTCACTATTGCGCTCCTATTTCTATACACAGTAAAAATAGGACTCTCGTCTGTTCCCAGCTAGTACAGTGTATTGGACTGAAGAGGAGCTACCGTTCTTGTCAGTTTCCTAAGCAGAGTTGAACTAGATATGGCCCGTGTGTGTAGGAATCACAGTTCTTTTGTTCTGAGCAAGCTCACTGTTCGGACCCCATAGGAAACACAGTAGAGCAGAAGAGTGCCCTTTTCTCAAAAGCAGAGTGTGTTTCTTGTAAGGCAAGCTAGCGTTTGTTTCCCAGTACTAAATGGAGTTGAATCACATCCTGTTTTTGGTCCTACCAGCAAGAGTTGTTTTCTGGTAAGGAAAGTAACTATTGCTCTCCCATTGTCAGACACAGGGATAATAGCACTGGCGTCTGTTCCCAGCATGTACAGTGTATTGGACTGAAGAGGATCTACTGTTCTTGTCAGTTTCCTAAGCAGAATTGAACTAGATATGGCCGTATTTGTAGGAAGCACAGTTCTTTTGTTCTGAGCAAACTCACTGTTCTAGCCCTATAGGAAACACAGTAGAGTAGAAGAGTGCTCTTTTCTCAAAAGAAGAGTGTGTTTCTTGTAAGGCGAGCTAGCGTTTGTTTCCCAGTCCTAAATGGAGTTGAATCCCATGCAGTTTCTGGTCCTACCACCAAGAGTTGTTTTCTGGTAAGGAAAGTCACTATTGCGCTCCCATTTCCATACACAGTGCAAATAGCACTCGCATTTGTTCCCAGCAAGTACAGTGTATTGGACTGAAGCGGAGCTACTGTTCTTGTCAGTTTCCTAAGCAGAGTTGAACTAGATATGGCCCGTGTGTATAGGAAACACAGTTCATTTGTTCTGAGCAAGCTCAGTGTTCGGACCCCATATGAACCACTGTAGAATAGAAGAGTGCTCTTTTCTCAAAAGCAGAGTGTGTTTCTTGTAAGGCAAGCTAGCGTTTGTTTCCCAGTCCTAAATGGAGTTAAATCACATGCAGTTTTTGGTCCTACGAGCAAGAGTTGTTTTCTGGTAAGGAAAGTCACTATTGCGCTCCCTTTGCCATACACAGTGCAACTAGCACTCGCGTCTGTTCCCAGCAAGTAGAGTGTATTGAACTGAAGAGGAGCTACTGTTCTTGTCACTTTCCTAAGCAAAGTTGAACTAGATATGGCCCATGTGTGTAGGAAGCACAGTTCTTTTGTTCTCAGCAAGCTCACTGTTCGGACACAATATGAACCACAGTGAAATAGAAGACTGCTCTTTTCTCAAAAGCAGAGTGTGTTTCTTGTAAGTCGAGCTAGCATTTGTTTCCCAGTCCTAAATGGAGTTGAATCCCATGCAGTTTTTGGTCCTACGAGTAAGAGTTGTTTATTCGTAAGCAAAGTCACTATTGCGCTCCCATTGCCATACACAGTGCAAATAGCACTCGCGTCTGTTCCCAGCAAGTACAGTGTATTGGACTGAAGAGGAGCTACTGTTCTTGTCAGATTCCTAAGCAGAGTTGAACTAGATATGGCCCATGTGTGTAAGAAGCCCATTTCTTTTGTTCTGAGCAAGCTCAATGTTCGGACCCCATATGAAGCACAGTAGAATAGAAGACTGCTCTTTTTTCAAAAGCAGAGTGTGTTTCTTGTAAGGCGAGCTAGCGTTTGTTTCCCAGTCCTAAATGGAGTTGAATCACATGCGGTTTCTTTTCCTACGAGCAAGAGTTGTTTTCTGGTAAAAAGAGACACTGTTGCACTCCCATTGTCATACACAGGGCAAATAGCACTGGCGTCTGTTCCCAGCATGTACAGTGTATTGGACTGAAGAGGATCTACTGTTCTTGTCAGTTTCCTGAGCAGAATTGAACTAGATATGGCCGTATTTGTAGGAAGCACAGTTCTTTTGTTCTGAGCAAACTCACTGTTCTGGCCCTATAGGAAACACAGTAGAGTAGAAGAGTGCTCTTTTCTCAAAAGCAGTGTGTGTTTCTTGTAAGGAGAGCTAGCGTTTGTTTCCCAGTCCTAAATGGAGTTGAATCACATGCAGTTTTTGGTACTACGAGCAAGAGTTGTTTTCTGGTAAGGAAAGTCACTATTGCCCTCCCATTTCCATACACAGTGCAAATAGCACTCGCATCTGTTCCCAGGATGTACAGTGTATTGGACTGAAGTGGAGCTACTGTTCTTGTCAGTTTGCTAAGCAGAGTTGAACTAGTTATGGCCCCTGTGTGTACGAAGCACAGTTCTTTTGTTCTGAGCAAGCTCACTGTTCGGACCACATAGGAAACAGAGAGAGTAGAAGAGTGCTCTTTTCTCAAAAGCAGAGTGTGTTTCTTGTAAGGCGAGCTAGTGTTTGTTCCCCAGTCAGAAATGGAGGTGAATCCCATGCAGTTTTTTTCCTACGAGGAAGAGGTGTTTTCTGATAAGAAGAGTCACTATTGCGCTCCTATTTCTATACACAGTACAAATAGGACTCTCGTCTGTTCCCAGCTAGTACAGTATATTGGACTGAAGAGGAGCTACCGTTCTTGTCAGTTTCCTAAGCAGAGTTGAACTAGATATGGCCCATGTGTAGGAAGCACAGTTCTTTTGTTCTGAGCAAGCTCACTGTTCGGACCCCATAGGAAACACAGTAGAGAAGAAGAGTGCTCTTTTCTCAAAAGCAGAGTGTGTTTCTTGTAAGGCAAGCTAGCGTTTGTTTCCCAGTACTAAATGGAGTTGAATCACATCCTGTTTTTGGTCCTACGAGCAAGAGTTGTTTTCTGGTAAGGAAAGTCACTATTGCTCTCCCATTGTCAGACACTGGGATAATAGCACTGGCGTCTGTTCCCAGCATGTACAGTGTATTGGACTGAAGAGGAGCTAATGTTCTTGTCAGTTTCCTAAGCAGAGTTGAACTAGATATGGCCCGTGTGTGTAGGAAACACAGTTCTTTTGTTCTGAGCAAGATGAGTGTTCGGACCCCATATGAACCACAGTAGAATAGAAGAGTGCTCTTTTCTCAAAAGCAGAGTGTGTTTCTTGTAAGGCAAGCTAGCGTTTGTTTCCCAGTCCTAAATGGAGTTGAATCACATGCAGTTTTTGGTCCTACGAGCAAGAGTTGTTTTCTGGTAAGGAAAGTCACTATTGTGCTCCCTTTGCCTTACACAGTGCAAATAGCACTCGTGTCTGTTCCCAGCAAGTAGAGTGTATTGAACTGAAGAGGAGCTACTGTTCTTGTCACTTTCCTAAGCAGAGTTGAACTAAATATGGCCCATGTGTTTAGGAAGCACAATTCTTTTGTTCTCAGCAAGCTCACTGTTCGGACACCATATGAACCACAGTGAAATAGAAGACTGCTCTTTTCTCAAAAGCAGAGTGTGTTTCTTGTAAGGCGAGCTAGCATTTGTTTCCCAGTCCTAAATGGAGTTGAATCCCATGCAGTTTTTGGTCCTATGAGCAAGAGTTGTTTATTCGTAAGCAAAGTCACTATTGCGCTCCCATTGTCATAAACAGTGCAAATAGCACTCGCGTTTGTTCCCAGCAATTACAGTGTATTGGACTGAAGAGGAGCTACTGTTCTTGTCAGTCTCCTAAGCAGAGTTGAACTAGATATGTCCCGTGTGTGTAGGAAGCACAGTTCTTTTGTTCTGAGTAAGCTCAATGTTCGGACCCCATATGAACCACAGTAGAACAGAAGACTGCTCTTTTCTCAAAAGCAGAGTGTGTTTCTTTTAAGGCGAGCTAGTGTTTGTTTCCCAGTCCTAAATGGAGTTGAATCACATGCAGTTTTTGGTCCTACGAGCAAGAGTTGTTTTCTCGTAATCAAAGTCACTATTGTGCTCCCATTGCCATACACAGTGCAAATAGCACTCGCGTCTGTTCCCAGCAAGTACAGTGTATTGGACTGAAGAGGAGCTACTGTTCTTGTCAGATTCCTAAGCAGAGTTGAACTAGATATGGCCCATGTGTGTAAGAAGCCCAGTTCTTTTGTTCTGAGCAAGCTCAATGTTCGGACCCCATATGAAGCACAGTAGAATAGAAGACTGCTCTTTTTTCAAAAGCAGAGTGTGTTTCTTGTAAGGCGAGCTAGCGTTTGTTTCCCAGTCCTAAATGGAGTCGAATCACATGCAGTTTTTGGTCCTACAAGCAAGAGTTGTTTTCTGGTAAGGAAAGTCACTATTGCGCTCCCTTTGCCATACACAGTGCAAATAGCACTCGAGTCTGTTCACAGCAAGTACAGTGTATTGGACTGAAGAGGAGCTACTGTTCTTGTCAGTTTCCTAAGCAGAGTTGAACTTGATATGGTCCATGTGTGTAGGACGCACAGTTCTTTTGTTCTGAGCAAGCTCACTGTTCGGATACCATAGGAAACACAGTAGAGTAGAAGAGTGCTCTTTTCTCAAAAGCAGAGTGTGTTTCTTGTAAGGCGAGCTAGCGTTTGTTTCCCAGTCCTAAATGGAGTTGAATCACATGCAGTTTCTTGTCCTAGAGCAAGAGTTGTTTTCTGGTAAAAAGAGTCACTGTTGCACTCCCATTGTCATACACAGGGCAAATAGCACTGGCGTCTGTTCCCAGCATGTACAGTGTATTGGACTGAAGAGGATCTACTGTTCTTTTCAGTTTCCTAAGCAGAATTGAACTAGATATGGCCGTATTTGTAGGAAGCACAGTAATTTTGTTCTGAGCAAACTCACTGTTCTGGACTTATAGGAAACACAGTAGAGTAGAAGAGTGCTCTTTTCTCAAAAGCAGAGTGTGTTTCTTGTAAGGAGAGCTAGCGTTTGTTTCCCAGTCCTAAATAGAGTTGAATCACATGCAGTTTTTGGTACTACGAGCAAGAGTTGTTTTCTGGTAAGGAAAGTCACTATTGTGCTCCCATTTCCACACACAGTAAAAATAGCACTCACATCTGTTCCCAGGAAGTACAGTGTATTGGACTGAAGCGGAGCTACTGTTCTTGTCAGTTTGCTAAGCAGAGTTGAACTAGATATGGCCCCTGTGTGTAGGAAGCACAGTTCTTTTGTTCTGAGCAAGCTCACTGTTCGGACCACATAGGAAACAGAGAAGAGTAGAAGAGTGCTCTTTTCTCAAAAGCAGAGTGTGTTTCTTGTAAGGCGAGCTAGTGTTTGTTCCCCTGTCAGAAATGGAGTTGAATCCCATGCAGTTTTTGTTCCTACGAAGAAGAGGTGTTTTCTGATAAGAAGAGTCACTATTGTGCTCCTACTTCTATACACAGTACAAATAGGACTCTCGTCTGTTCCCAGCTAGTACAGTGTATTGGACTGAAGAGGAGCTACCGTTCTTGTCAGTTTCCTAAGCAGAGTTGAACTAGATATGGCCTGTGTGTGTAGGAAGCACAGTTCTTTTCTTCTGAGCAAGCTCACTGTTCGGACCCCATAGGAAACACAGTAGAGCAGAAGAGTGCTTCTTTTTCAAAAGCAGAGTGTGTTTCTTGTAAGGCAAGCTAGCGTTTGTTTCCCAGTACTAAATGGAGTTGAATCACATCCTGTTTTTGGTCCTACGAGCAAGAGTTGTTTTCTGGTAAGGAAAGTCACTATTGCGCTCCCATTGTCAGACACAGGGCAAATAGCACTGGCGTCTGTTCCCAGCATGTACAGTGTATTGAACTGAAGAGGATCTACTGTTCTTGTCAGTTTCCTAAGCAGAATTGAACTAGATATGGCCGTATTTGTAGGAAGCACAGTTCTTTTGTTCTGAGCAAACTCACTGTTCTGGCCTTTAGGAAACACAGTAGAGTAGAAGAGTGCTCTTTTCTCAAAAGCAGAGTGTGTTTCTTATAAGGCGAGCTAGCGTTTGTTTCCCAGTCCTACATGGAGTTGAATCCCATGCAGTTTCTGGTCCTACCAGCAAGAGTTGTTTTCTGGTAAGGAAAGTCACTATTGCGCTCCCATTTCCATACACAGTGCAAATAGCACTCGCATCTGTTCCCAGCAAGCACAGTGTATTGGACTGAAGCGGAGCTACTGTTCTTGTCAGTTTCCTAAGCAGAGTTGATCTAGATATGGCCCCTGTGTGTAGAAAGCACAGTTCTTTTTTTCTGAGCAAGCTCACTGTTCGGACACCATAGGAAAAACAGTCGAGTAGAAGTGTGCTCTTTTCTCAAAAGCAGAGTGTATTTCTTGTAAGGTGAGCTAGCATTTGTTTTCCAGTTCTAAATGGAGTTGAAACACATGCAGTTTATTGTCCTACGAGCAAGAGTTGTTTTCTGGTAAGAAGAGTCACTATTGCAATCCCATTGTCATACACAGGGCAAATAGCACTGGCGTCTGTTCCCAGCATGTACAGTGTATTGGACTGAAGAGGATCTAGTGTTCTTTTCAGTTTCCTAAGCAGAATTGAACTAGATATGGCCGTATTTGTATGAAGCACAGTTCTTTTGTTCTGAGCAAGCTCACTGTTCTGGCCCTATAGGAAACACAGTAGAGTAGAAGAGTGCTCTTTTCTCAAAAGCAGAGTGTGTTTCTTGTAAGGCGAGCTAGCGTTTGTTTCCCAGTCCTAAATGGAGTTGAATCACATGCAGTTTTGGGTCCTACGAGCAAGAGTTGTTTTCTGGTAAGGAAAGTCAATATTGCGCTCCCGTTGCCATACACAGTGCAAATAGCACTCGAGTCTGTTCCCAGCAAGTACAGTGTATTGAACTGAAGAGGAGCTACTGTTCTTGTCACTTTCCTAAGCAGAGTTGAACTAGATATGGCCCATGTGTGTAGGAAGCACAGTTCTTTTGTTCTGAGCAAGCTCACTGTTCGGACACCATATGAACCACAGTGAAATAGAAGACTGCTCTTTTCTCAAAAGCAGAGGTGTTTCTTGTAAGGCGAGCTAGTGTTTGTTTCCCAGTCCTAAATGGAGTTGAATCACATGCACTTTTTGGTCCTACAAACAAGAGTTGTTTTTTGGTAAGGAAAGTCACTATTGCGCTCCCTTTGCCATACACAGTACAAATAGCACTCGCCTCTGTTCACAGCAAGTACAGTGTATTGGACTGAAGAGGAGCTACTGTTCTTGTCAGTTTCCTAAGCAGAATTGAACTAGATATGGCCGTATTTGTAGGAATCACAGTTCTTTTGTTCTGAGCAAACTCACTGTTCTGGCCCTATAGGAAAAACAGTAGAGTAGAAGATTGCTCTTTTCTCAAAAGCAGAGTGTGTTTCTTGTAAGGCGAGCTAGCGTTTGTTTCCCAGTCCTAAATGGAGTTGAATCACATGCAGTTTTTGGTCCTATGAGCAAGAGTTGTTTTCTGGTAAGGAAAGTCACTCTTGCGCTCCCATTGCCATACACAGTGCAAATAGCACTCGCGTCTGTTCCCAGCAATTACAGTGTATTGGACTGAAGCGGAGCTACTGTTCTTGTCAGTTATCTAAGCAGAGTTGAACTAGATATGGCCCCTGTGTGTAGGAAGCACAGTTCTTTTGTTCTGAGCAAGCTCACTTTTCAGACCCCATAGATAACACAGTAGAGTAGAAGAGTGCTCTTTTCTAAAAAGCAGAGTATGTTTCTTGTAAGGCGAGCTAGCGTTTGTTTCCCAGTCCTAAGTGGAGTTGAATCACATGCAGTTTTTGGTCCTATGAGCAAGAGTTGTTTTCTGGTAAGGAAAGTCACTCTTGTGCTCCCATTGCCATACACAGTGCAAATCGGACTCGCGTCTGTTCCCAGCAAGTACATTGTATTGGACTGAAGCGGAGCTACTGTTCTTGTCAGTTTCCTAAGCAGAGTTGAACTAGATATGGCCCCTGTGTGTAGGAAGCACAGTTCTTTTGTTCTGAGCAAGCTCACTGTTCCTACCACATAGGAAATACAGTAGAGTAGAAGAGTGCTCTTTTCTCAAAAGCAGAGTGTGTTTCTTGTAAGGCGAGCTAGTGTTTGTTTCCCAGTCAGAAATGGAGTTGAATCCCATGCAGTTTCTGGTCCTATGAGCCAGAGGTGTTTTCTGATAAGAAGAGTCACTATTGCGCTCCCTTTGTCATACAGAGGACAAATAGCACTGGCGTCTGTTCCCTGCACATACAGTGTATTGGACTGAAGCGGAGCTACTGTTCTTGTCAGTTTCCTAAGCAGAGTTGAACTAGATATGGCCCGTGTGTGGAGGATGCACAGTTCTGTTGTTCTGAGCAAGCTCACTGTTCGGACCCCATAGGATACACAGCAGAGTAGAAGAGTGCTCTTTTCTCAAAAGCAGAGTGTGTTTCTTGTAAAACGAGCTAGCGTTTGTTTCCCAGTCCTAAATGGAGTTGAATCACATGCAGTTTCTTGTCCTACGAGCAAGAGTTGTTTTCTGGTAAGAAGAGTCACTATTGTGCTCCTATTGTAATAACCAGGGCAAATAGCACTGGCATCTGTTCCCAGCATGTACAGTGTATGACTGAAGAGGATCTATTGTTCTTGTCAGTTTCCTAAGCAGAATTGAACTAGATATGGCCGTATTTGTAGGAATCACAGTTCTTTTGTTCTGAGCAAACTCACTGTTCTGGCACTATAGGAAAAACAGTAGAGTAGAAGAGTGCTCTTTTCTCAAAAGCAGAGTGTGTTTCTTGTAAGGCGAGCTAGCGTTTGTTTCCCAGTCCTAAATGGAGTTGAATCACATGCAGTTTTTGGTCCTATGATCAAGAGTTGTTTTCTGGTAAGGAAAGTCACTCTTGCGCTCCAATTGCCATACACAGTGCAAATAGCACTCGTGTCTGTTCCCAGCAAGTACAGTGTATTGGACTGAAGCAGAGCTACTGTTCCTGTCAGTTTCCTAAGCAGAGTTGAACTAGATATGGCCCATGTGTGTAGGAAGCCCTGTTCTTTTGTTCTGAGCAAGCTCAATGTTCGGACCCCATATGAACCACAGTAGAATAGAAGACTGCTCTTTTCTCAAAAGCAGAGGTGTTTCTTGTAAGGCGAGCTAGTGTTTGTTTCCCAGTCCTAAATGGAGTTGAATCACATGCAGTTTTTGGTCCTACGAGCAAGAGTTGTTTTCTGGTAAGGAAAGTCACTATTGCGCTCCCGTTTCCATACACAGTGCAAATAGCACTCGCATCTGTTCCCAGGAAGTACAGTGTATTGGACTGAAGTGGAGCTACTGTTCTTGTCAGTTTCCTAAGCAGAGTTGAACTAGATATGGCTGATGTGTGTAGGAAGCACAGTTCTTTTGTTCTGAGCAAGCTCACTGTTCGGACTCCATAGGAAACACAGTAGAGTAGAAGAGTGCTCTTTTCTCAAAAGCAGAGTGTGTTTCTTGTAAGGCAAGGTAGCGTTTGTTTCCCAGTCCTAAATGGAGTTGAATCACATGCAGTTTCTTGTCCTACGAGCAAGAGTTGTATTCTGGTAAGAAGAGTCACTATTGCGCTCCCATTGTCATACACAGGGCAAATAGCACTGGCGTCTGTTCCCAGCATGTACAGTGTATTGGACTGAAGAGGATCTACTGTTCTTGTCAGTTTCCTAAGCAGAATTGAACTAGATATGGCCGTATTTGTAGGAAGCACAGTTCTTTTGTTCTGAGCAAACTCACTGTTCTGGCCCTATAGGAAACACAGTAGAGTAGAAGAGTGCTCTTTTCTCAAAAGCAGAGTGTGTTTCTTGTAAGTCGAGCTATCGTTTGTTTCCCAGTCCTAAATGGAGTTGAATCACATGCAGTTTTTGGTCCTATGAGCAAGAGTTGTTTTCTGGTAAGGAAAGTCACTATTGTGCTCCCATTTCCATACACAGTGCAAATAGCACTAGCTTCTGTTCAAAGCTAGTACAGTGTATTGGACTGAAGCGGAGCTACTGTTCTTGTCAGTTTGCTAAGCAGAGTAGAACTAGGTATGGCCCCTGTGTGTAGGAAGCACAGTTTTTTTGTTCTGAGCAAGCTCACTGTTCGGACGCCATAGGAAACACAGTAGAGTAGAAGAGTGCTCTTTTCTCAAAAGCAGAGTGTGTTTCTAGTAAGGCAAGCTAGCGTTTATTTCCCAGTCCTAAATGGAGTTGAATCACATCCTGTTTTTGGTCCTACGAGCAAGAGATGTTTTCTGGTAAGGAAAGTCACTATTGCACTCCCATTGCCATACACAGTGCAAATAGCACTCGCATTTGTTCCCAGCAAGTACAGTGTATTGGACTGAATAGGAGCTACTGTTCTTGTCAATTTCCTAAGCAGAGTTGAACTCGATATGGCCCCTGTGTGTAGGAAGCACAGTTCTTTTGTTCTGAGCAAGCTCACTGTTCAAGCCCCATAGGATACACAGTAGAGTAGAAGAGTGCTCTTTTCTCAAAAGCAGAGTGTGTTTCTTGTAAGGAGAGCTAGCGTTTGTTTCCCAGTCCTAAATGGAGTTGAATCACGTCCAGTTTCTGGTCCTACGAGCAAGAGTTGTTTTCTGGTAAGAAGAGTCACTATTGCGCTCCCACTTTCATACACAGGACAAATAGCACTGGCGTCTGTTCCCAGCATGTACAGTGTATTGGACTGAAGAGGATCTACTGTTCTTGTCAGTTTCCTAAGCAGAATTGAACTAGATATGGCCGTATTTGTAAGAAGCACAGTTCTTTTGTTCTGAGCAAACTCACTGTTCTGGCCCTATAGGAAACACAGTAGAGTAGAAGAGTGCTCTTTTCTCAAAAGCAGAGTGTGTTTCTTGTAAGGCGAGCTAGCGTTTGTTTCCCAGTCCTAAATGGAGTTGAATCACATGCAGTTTTTGGTCCTACGAGCAAGAGTTGTTTTCTGGTAAGGAAAGTCACTACTGCGCTCCCTTTGCCATACACAGTGCAAATAGCACTCGCGTTTGTTCCCAGCAAGTACAGTGAATTGGACTGAAGAGGATCTACTGTTCTTGTCAGTTTCCTAAGCAGAGTTGAACTAGATATGGCCGGTGTGTGTAGGAAGCACGGTTCTTTTGTTCTGAGCTAGCTCACTGTTCTGGTCCTATAGAAAACACAGTAGAGTGGAAGAGTGCTCGTTTCTCAAAAGCAGAGTGTGTTTCTTGTAAGGCGAGCTAGCGTTCGTTTCCTAGTCCTAAATGGAGTTGAATCACATGCAGTTTCTGGTCCTACTAGCAAGAGTTGTTTTCTGGTAAGAAGAGTCACTATTGTGCTCCCATTGTCATTCACTGTGCAAATAGCACTGGCGTCTGTTCCCAGCAAGTACAGTGTATTGGACTGAAGAGGATCTACTGTTCTTGTCAGTTTCCTAAGCAGAGTTGAACTAGATATGGCCGGTGTGTGTAGGAAGCACGGTTCTTTTGTTCTGAGCAAGCTCACTGTTAGGACGGCATAGGAAACACAGTAGAGTAGAAGTGTGCCCTTTTCTCAAAGCAGAGCGTGTTTCTTGTAAGGCAAGCTAGCGTTTGTTTCCTAGTCCTAAGTGGAGTTGAATCACATGCAGTTTCTGGTCCTAAGAGCAAGAGTTGTTTTCTGATAAGAAGAGTCACTATTGCGCTCCCTTTGCCATACACAGTGCAAATAGCACTCGCGTCTGTTCCCAGCAAGTAGAGTGTATTGGACTGAAGAAAGGATACTGTTCTTGTCAGTTTCCTAAGCAGAGTTGAACTAGATATGGCCCGTGTGTGTAGGAAGCACAGTTCTTTTGTTCTGAGCAAGCTCACTGTTCGGACACCATAGGAAACACAGTAGAGTAGAATAGTGCTCTTTCCTCAAAAGCAGATTTTGTTTCTTGTAAGGAGAGCTAGCGTTTTTTTTCCAGTCCTAAATGGACTTGAATCACATGCAGTTTTTGGTCTTACACGCAAGAGTTGCTTTCAAGTAAGGAAAGACACTATTGCGCTCCCATTGCCATACACAATGCAAATATCACTCGCATTTGTTCCCAGCAAGTACAGTGTATTGGACTGAAGAGGAGCTACTTCTCTTGTCAGTTTCCTAAGCAGAGTTGAACTAGATGTGGCCCGGATGTAGGAAGCACAGTTCTTTTGTTCTGAGCAAGCTCTCTTTTCGGATCCCATAGGAAACACAGTAGAGTGGAAGAGTGCTCTTTTCTCAAAAGCCGAGTGTGTTTCTTGTAAGGCGAGCTAGCGTTTGTTTCCCAGTCCTGAATGGAGTTGAATCCCATGCAGTTTCTGGTCCTATGAGCAAGAGTTGTTTTCTGGTAAGAAGAGTCACTATTGTGCTCCCATTGCTGTACACAGTGCAAATAGCACTCGCGTCTGTTGCCAGCAAATACAGTGTATTGTACTGAAGAGGAGCTACTGTTCTTGTCAGTTTCCTAAGCAGAGTTGAACTAGATATGGCCCGTGTGTATAGGTAGCACAGTTCTTTTGTTCTGAGCAAGCTCACTGTTCTGGCCCTATAGGAAACACAGTAGAATAGAAGAGTGCTCTTTTCTCAAAAGCAGAGAGTGTTTCTTGTAAGGCTAGCTATCGTTTGTTTCCCAGTACTAAATGGAGGTGAATCAAATGCAGTATTTGGTCCTACGAGCAAGAGTTCTTTTCTGGTAAGAAGAGTCACTATTGCGCTCCCATTGCCATACACAGTACAAATAGGACTCAGGTATGTTCCCAGCTAGTAGAGAGTATTGGACTGAAGAGGAGCTACCGTTCTTGTCAGTTTCCGAAGCAGAGTTGAACTAGATATGGCCCGTGTGTGTAGGAAGCACAGTTCTTTTGTTCTGAGCAAGCTCACTGTTCGGACCACATAGGAAATACAGTAGAGTACAAGAGTGCTCTTTTCTCAAAAGCAGAGTGTGTTTCTTGTAAGGCGAGCTAGTGTTTGTTTCCCAGTCAGAAATGGAGTTGAATCCCATGCAGTGTCTGGTCCTACGAGCAAGAGGTGTTTTCTGATAAGAAGAGTCACTATTGCGCTCCCATTGTCATACAGAGGACAAATAGCACTGGCGTCTGTTCCCTGCATGTACACTGTATTGGACTGAAGTGGAGCTACTGTTCATGTCAGTTTCCTATCAGAGTTGAACTAGATATGGCCCGTGTGTAGAGGAAGCACAGTTCTTTTGTTCTGAGCAAGCTCACTGTTCAGACCCCCTAGGAAACACAGTAGAGTAGAAGAGTGCTCTTTTCTCAAAAGCAGAGTGTGTTTCTTGTAACGCGAGCTAGCGTTTGTTTCCCAGTCCTAAATGGAGTTGAATCACATGCAGTTTCTTGTCCCACAAGCAAGAGTTGTTTTCTGGTAAGAAGAGTCACTATTGTGCTCCCATTATCATACACAGGGCAAATAGCACTGGCGTCTGTTCCCAGCATGTACAGTGTATTGGACTGAAGAGGAACTACTGTTCTTGTCAGTTTCCTAAGCAGTATTGAACTAGATATGGCCGTATTTGTAGGAATCACAGTTCTTTTGTTCTGAGCAAACTCACTGTTCTGGCCCTATAGGAAAAACAGTAGAGTAGAAGATTGCTCTTTTCTCAAAAGCAGAGTGTGTTTCTTGTAAGGCGAGCTAGCGTTTGTTTCCCAGTCCTAAATGGAGTTGAATCACATGCAGTTTTTGGTCCTATGAGCAAGAGTTGTTTTCTGGTAAGGAAAGTCACTCTTGTGCTCCCATTGCCATACACAGTGCAAATAGCACTCGCGTCTGTTCCCAGCAATTACAGTGTATTGGACTGAAGCGGAGCTACTGTTCTTGTCAGTTATCTAAGCAGAGTTGAACTAGATATGGCCCCTGTGTGTAGGAAGCACAGTTCTTTTGTTCTGAGCAAGCTCACTTTTCAGACCCCATAGATAACACAGTAGAGTAGAAGAGTGCTCTTTTCTCAAAAGCAGAGTATGTTTCTTGTAAGGCGAGCTAGCGTTTGTTTCCCAGTCCTAAATGGAGTTGAATCACATGCAGTTTTTGGTCCTATGAGCAAGAGTTGTTTTCTGGTAAGGAAAGTCACTCTTGTGCTCCCATTGCCATACACAGTGCAAATCGGACTCGCGTCTGTTCCCAGCAAGTACATTGTATTGGACTGAAGCGGAGCTACTGTTCTTGTCAGTTTCCTAAGCAGAGTTGAACTAGATATGGCCCCTGTGTGTAGGAAGCACAGTTCTTTTGTTCTGAGCAAGCTCACTGTTCGGACCACATAGGAAATACAGTAGAGTAGAAGAGTGCTCTTTTCTCAAAAGCAGAGTGTGTTTCTTGTAAGGCGAGCTAGTGTTTGTTTCCCAGTCAGAAATGGAGTTGAATCCCATGCAGTTTCTGGTCCTATGAGCCAGAGGTGTTTTCTGATAAGAAGAGTCACTATTGCGCTCCCTTTGTCATACAGAGGACAAATAGCACTGGCGTCTGTTCCCTGCACATACAGTGTATTGGACTGAAGCGGAGCTACTGTTCTTGTCAGTTTCCTAAGCAGAGTTGAACTAGATATGGCCCGTGTGTGGAGGATGCACAGTTCTGTTGTTCTGAGCAAGCTCACTGTTCGGATCCCATAGGATACACAGCAGAGTAGAAGAGTGCTCTTTTCTCAAAAGCAGAGTGTGTTTCTTGTAAAACGAGCTAGCGTTTGTTTCCCAGTCCTAAATGGAGTTGAATCACATGCAGTTTCTTGTCCTACGAGCAAGAGTTGTTTTCTGGTAAGAAGAGTCACTATTGTGCTCCTATTGTCATAACCAGGGCAAATAGCACTGGCATCTGTTCCCAGCATGTACAGTGTATGACTGAAGAGGATCTATTGTTCTTGTCAGTTTCCTAAGCAGAATTGAACTAGATATGGCCGTATTTGTAGGAATCACAGTTCTTTTGTTCTGAGCAAACTCACTGTTCTGGCCCTATAGGAAAAACAGTAGAGTAGAAGAGTGCTCTTTTCTCAAAAGCAGAGTGTGTTTCTTGTAAGGCGAGCTAGCGTTTGTTTCCCAGTCCTAAATGGAGTTGAATCACATGCAGTTTTTGGTCCTATGATCAAGAGTTGTTTTCTGGTAAGGAAAGTCACTCTTGCGCTCCAATTGCCATACACAGTGCAAATAGCACTCGTGTCTGTTCCCAGCAAGTACAGTGTATTGGACTGAAGCAGAGCTACTGTTCCTGTCAGTTTCCTAAGCAGAGTTGAACTAGATATGGCCCCTGTGTGTAGGAAGCACAGTTCTTTTGTTCTGAGCAAGCTCACTGTTCAGACCACATAGGAAATACAGTAGAGTAGAAGAGTGCTCTTTTCTCAAAAGCAGAGTGTGTTTCTTGTAAGGCGAGCTAGTGTTTGTTTCCCAGTCAGAAATGGAGTTGAATCCCATGCAGTTTCTGGTCCTATGATCAAGAGGTGTTTTTTGATAAGAAGAGTCACTATTGTGCTCCCAATGTCATTCACAGGGCAGATAACACTGGCGTCTGTTCCCTGCATGTACAGTTTATTGGACTGAAGTGGAGCTACTGTTCATGTCAGTTTCTTAAGCAGAGTTGAACTAGATATGGCCCGTGTGTGGAATAAGCACAGTTCTATTGATCTGAGCAAGCTCACTGTTTGGACCCCCTAGGATACACAGTAGAGTAGAAGAGTGCTCTTTTCTCAAAAGCAGAGTGTGTTTCTTGTAAGGCGAGCTAGCGTTTGTTTTCCAGTCCTAAATGGAGTTGAATCTCATGCAGTTTCTTGTCCTACAAGCAAGAGTTGTTTTCTGGTAGAAGAGTCACTATTGTGCTCCCATTGTCATACACAGGGCAAATAGCACTGGCGTCTGTTCCCAGCATGTACAGTGTATTGGACTCAAGAGGATCTACTGTTTTTGTCAGTTTCCTAAGCAGAATTGAACTAGATATGGCCGTATTTGTAGGAATCACAATTCTTTTGTTCTGAGCAAACTCACTGTTCTGGCCCTATAGGAAAAACAGTAGAGTAGAAGAGTGCTCTTTTCTCAAAAGCAGAGTGTGTTTCTTGTAAGGCGAGCTAGCGTTTGTTTCCCAGTCCTAAATGGAGTTGAATCACATGCAGTTTTTGGTCCTATGAGCAAGAGTTGTTTTCTAGTAGGGAAAGTCACTGTTGTGCTCCCATTGCCATACACAGTGCAAATAGCACTCGCGTCTGTTCCCAGCAATTACAGTGTATTGGACTGTGGCGGAGCTACTGTTATTGTCAGTTTTCTAAGCAGAGTTGAACTAGATATGGCCCCTGTGTGTAGGAAGCACTGTTCTTTTGTTCTGAGCAAGCTCACTGTTCAGACCCCATAGGAAACACAGTAGAGTAGAAGAGTGCTCTTTTCTCAAAAGAAGAGTGTGTTTCTTGTAAAGCGAGCTTGCATTTGTTTCCCAGTCCTAAATGGAGTTGAATCACATGCAGTTTCTTGTCCTAAGAGCAAGAGTTGTTTTCTGGTAAGAAGAGTCACTATTGTGCTCCCAATGTCATTCACAGGGCAGATAACACTGGCTTCTGTTCCCAGCATGTACAATGTATTGGACTGAAGAGGATCTACTGTTCTTTTCAGTTTCCTAAGCATAATTGAACTAGATATGGCCGTATTTGTAGGAATCACAGTTCTTTTGTTCTGAGTAAGCTCACTGTTCTGGCCCTATGGGAAACACAGTAGAGTAGAAGAGTGCTCTTTTCTCAAAAGCAGAGTGTGTTTCATGTAAGGCGAGCTAGCGTTTGTTTCCCAGTCCTAAATGGAGTTGAATCACATGCAGTTTTTGGTCCTATGAGCAAGAGTTGTTTTCTGGTAAGGAAAGCCACTCTTGCGCTCCCATTGCCATACACAGTGCAAATAGCACTCGCGTCTGTTCCCAGCAAGTACAGTGTATTGGACTGAAGCCGAGCTACTGTTCTTGTCAGTTTCCTAAGCAGAGTTGAACTAGATATGGCCCCTGTGTGTAGGAAGCACAGTTCTTTTGTTCTGAGCAAGCTCACTTTTCGGACCACATAGGAAATACAGTAGAGTAGAAGAGTGCTCTTTTCTCAAAAGCAGAGTGTGTTTCTTGTAAGGCGAGCTAGTGTTTGTTTCCCAGTCAGAAATGGAGTTGAATCCCATGCAGTTTCTGGTCCTACGAGCAAGAGGTGTTTTCGGATAAGAAGAGACACTATTGTGCTCCCATTGTCATACAGAGGACAAATAGCACTGGCGTCTGTTCCCTGCATGTACAGTGTATTGGACTGAAGTGGAGCTACTGTTCATATCAGTTTCTTAAGCAGAGTTGAACTAGATATGGCCCGTGTGTGGAGGAAGCACAGTTCTGTTGTTCTGAGCAAGCTCACTGTTCGGACCCCCTAGGATACACAGTAGAGTAGAATAGTGCTCTTTTCTCAAAAGCAGAGTGTGTTTTTTTAAGGCGAGCCAGCATTTGTTTCCCATTCCTAAATGGAGTTGAATCACATGCAGTTTTTGGTCCTATGAGCAAGAGTTGTTTTCTGGTAAGGAAACTCACTATTGCGCTCCCAATGCCATACACAGTGCAAATAGCACTTGCATCTGTTCCCAGCAAGTACAGTGTATTGGACTGAAGAGGAGCTACTGTTCTTGTCAGTTTCCTAAGCAGAGTTGAACTAGATATGGCCCCTGTGTGTAGATTGCATAGTTCTTTTGTTCTGAGCAAGCTCAACTTTCGGACCCCATAGGAAACCAAGTAGAGTAGAAGAGTGCTCTTTTCTCAAAAGCAGAGTGTGTTTCTTGTAAGGCGAGCTAGTGTTTGTTTCCCAGTCAGAAATGGAGTTGAATCCCATGCAGTTTCTGGTCCTATGAGCCAGAGGTGTTTTCTGATAAGAAGAGTCACTATTGCGCTCCCATTGTCATACAGAGGACAAATAGCACTGGCGTCTGTTCCCTGCACATACAGTGTATTGGACTGAAGCGGAGCTACTGTTCTTGTCAGTTTCCTAAGCAGAGTTGAACTTGATATGGCCCGTGTGTGGAGGATGCACAGTTCTGTTGTTCTGAGCAAGCTCACTGTTCGGACCCCATAGGATACACAGCAGAGTAGAAGAGTGCTCTTTTCTCAAAAGCAGAGTGTGTTTCTTGTAAAACGAGCTAGCGTTTGTTTCCCAGTCCTAAATGGAGTTGAATCACATGCAGTTTCTTGTCCTACGAGCAAGAGTTGTTTTCTGGTAAGAAGAGTCACTATTGTGCTCCTATTGTCATAACCAGGGCAAATAGCACTGGCATCTGTTCCCAGCATGTACAGTGTATGACTGAAGAGGATCTATTGTTCTTGTCAGTTTCTTAAGCAGAATTGAACTAGATATGGCCGTATTTGTAGGAATCACAGTTCTTTTGTTCTGAGCAAACTCACTGTTCTGGCCCTATAGGAAAAACAGTAGAGTAGAAGAGTGCTCTTTTCTCAAAAGCAGAGTGTGTTTCTTGTAAGGCGAGCTAGCGTTTGTTTCCCAGTCCTAAATGGAGTTGAATCACATGCAGTTTTTGGTCCTATGATCAAGAGTTGTTTTCTGGTAAGGAAAGTCACTCTTGCGCTCCAATTGCCATACACAGTGCAAATAGCACTCGTGTCTGTTCCCAGCAAGTACAGTGTATTGGACTGAAGCAGAGCTACTGTTCCTGTCAGTTTCCTAAGCAGAGTTGAACTAGATATGGCCCCTGTGTGTAGGAAGCACAGTTCTTTTGTTCTGAGCAAGCTCACTGTTCAGACCACATAGGAAATACAGTAGAGTAGAAGAGTGCTCTTTTCTCAAAAGCAGAGTGTGTTTCTTGTAAGGCGAGCTAGTGTTTGTTTCCCAGTCAGAAATGGAGTTGAATCCCATGCAGTTTCTGGTCCTATGAGCAAGAGGTGTTTTTTGATAAGAAGAGTCACTATTGTGCTCCCAATGTCATTCACAGGGCAGATAACACTGGCGTCTGTTCCCTGCATGTACAGTTTATTGGACTGAAGTGGAGCTACTGTTCATGTCAGTTTCTTAAGCAGAGTTGAACTAGATATGGCCCGTGTGTGGAATAAGCACAGTTCTATTGATCTGAGCAAGCTCACTGTTTGGACCCCCTAGGATACACAGTAGAGTAGAAGAGTGCTCTTTTCTCAAAAGCAGAGTGTGTTTCTTGTAAGGCGAGCTAGCGTTTGTTTCCCAGTCCTAAATGGAGTTGAATCTCATGCAGTTTCTTGTCCTACAAGCAAGAGTTGTTTTCTGGTAGAAGAGTCACTATTGTGCTCCCATTGTCATACACAGGGCAAATAGCACTGGCGTCTGTTCCCAGCATGTACAGTGTATTGGACTCAAGAGGATCTACTGTTTTTGTCAGTTTCCTAAGCAGAATTGAACTAGATATGGCCGTATTTGTAGGAATCACAATTCTTTTGTTCTGAGCAAACT
>NW_026737450.1:0-40604 GCF_949786415.1 Peromyscus eremicus | reverse complement strand
AAGGGGAGGCGCTTAATCCTAGGGCAACTTGATCCGCCATGCTTTGCTGATACCCATGGGAGGCCTGCCCCTTTCTGAACAGAAACAGAAGCAGAGGAGTGGATTAGAGGGGGCAGGAGGGGTGCAGAGAGGGGGAGGGGATGGGAGGCAAAGAGGGAGGGGAAACTGCAGTCAGGATGTAAAATTAATTAATTAATAAATTTTTTTTTTTAAAGGGAAAAAATTAGGCCAAGTTGAAAATCCAGACTGGTATCCTGCAGGTACTACCAGGAAACATCCAATCTTGGCTATATCGTTTCCATAATGTTCCCATTGCCAATCAATAATATTGATAAATATGGTATAATACTATCCAATAAATAAATAGATACCAGAGATACCAAAGCCTCTATTTTTATGGGATTTCTAGTCCAATGAAGATGCAATATAATGTTTGGGAAATGCTGACTGCCATCCATCTGCATATCAATCCAAGCCTTTGCTGAAGTGCATTACACGCACTGCTATGAAGTGTGCAGACCTTGTTTCTGTAAACAAGGTCTATTCCGTCACTGCGGTTAATACCGACTTTGGTTCAGGTTGCAGCTGTGGCCATGTACTGCGTAGGGTGCATGCCTGTAACGCCAGCACCCAGGAAGCTGAGACGGGCAGACACTGAGTCTGAGGACAGCCAGAGATGCGTCACAAGAACCTGCCTCAAAGAAAAAAGTGAATTAAAAAACTTAAAAGATAATGTTTTGTGAAAAAAATGTTAAAACTACACAGTTTGGGGGTAAAGAATAGGGAATAGGGAAGATTGTGAAGTGGGAGCAGAGAAAAAAGAGACTGCCTATCTATCTGTATAGGAAGGAGAAGTGATTACCCCGCTGTGGGGTCTTGACCACAGATTCACCTTGCTTCTGACAAGGACGTCCTGCTATCAGAGTTACATAGAGATCTGGGTGGTTGTCACACGCTCTATGAAAGCTATTCCTCAAACAACAACAAAATGGTACCAGGGAAGATGGCGTACGTTGAAAAGCACACTTGGCTTGGACCAAAATCCATAGGCTTCCCTTAGAGGGCAGTCCCCAGTGTTCCTCCTTGGAACCAGGGCAAGCAATGCAGTTTCTTTGAGTTGGTCCAGAATCCCTGTGGGATTCCGACTCCATCAAATGCAGATTGACATCTATTTGTAGTGCAAGTAGAAATGGCAGTCTCACTCTGAATTATTTAACATGGCAACATTTTGCACATATAAATCATGTCCGGCTTTATTAGATTAGGCCAATTGAGGAAATATATACACCTGCCTGTCATGTAAAGCCCTTCATCTTGGGGAACAGACTCCCCAGGGGGACATCCCAGGAAGTAAATTGAATACTGAGTGGTTTACCCAGTGATAGGCCCGAGTTGAAAATTGAAATTCGTGTATGGACATTGAATTCACATCAAAAATGAAAACCTAGGTATCTCTCCTGGTTACCAGGATGCTAATCACCAGAGAAGTTTAGATTGGCAGGACTATGGCGGTTGGCTCTGTGCCTTTGTGTTGGAGCTGGGCCCTGTTAATGTGATAGTACCCCTAAGGTCCTCTCAGGTCTTCTGAAGAAAGACGTTCGACAATCGGCAGGCTATTGCTTGCATAAATCAACCAAGCAGCTTGATATGATTCCTCTGCATTTGGGGGCTTGTCAGAAAGGGATAGGAGATGACAAGTGTTTTACAGCGAACTAAAGCACAGAGATTAGCCAGCAATGACTTTTTAATCAGACAAGGCGACATAGTGATGCTCGACTGATAGGCTTAATTTCTATTACGGGAGGCGAGGGTGGGGTGGGGGTGGGGGTGGCGTTGCATCCAGGCCAGACTATATCTCAAACAACCGCCCCATGTTAAAGCTCCTCCTAATTTAAGATAGGGGTGGGGCGGGGGGGGGGGGGGCGGGGAGATCATTTAGTGCCACATATGGGGACAGTGTTAAAAAATGGCATTGTGTCTCCAGTCTCCCCCTATTCCACCCACCCCCCACCTCCCCGCCCTAGTTAAAGGGAGAAACTATCCCTCTGAAGGAAAAAGCACCATGAGGGGACCCAGCGCCATTACTCTGAGAGCTGAGAGGCACAGAGAGAAAAGGCCACTGGTCTCAGTTTACCGCCACAATGGCCTTTTATGAGAGGGATTAGACACGCCAGGATCTGGTGCAGCGGTCCGCGGTGCCCCTGACGACAATCTGGAAAAAAGATGGTAAAATCGGTTTGTCGTAAGGTTAAATCACCAAAGACTTCCTAAATTGGCTTTTTGGAATTTCTTTTTCCTTTGGAAAGAAGATGAAAAAAAAAAGAAAGAAAGAAATATGGGCTGAAAGCTGTTTTTTTTTTTTTTTTCCTTTCCCTTCCTTCCCCCAACTCCCTGTGTGCAAGATGTAGCATTCAGAAAACACGTTGAGCGAGTTGAGGCATTAAAAAGATCAGTCTTTGGCTGCTGAATGAAAGGCTGGTGAGTGTGTGACTCACATACTAAACGGAACCTGCCTTCAAAGCCCATTTTACTGCCTAATTATATATACACAAAATGTAGCTGTCTGTTTCAATCAAATCATAGGAAAAGGAATAAAACTCCTCTAAAGATGCAATTTTCATGGTTTGTCATAACCTTAGAAACACGGCTAACGCCAGAGGAGGAAGCGCAGCTGCGTGGTCCAGATAAGGCTCCAGTAATTGTTTTTCTTTTAATTATTACTTTATAAAGACATTATACCTCCTCCTCCTCCTCCCAAGCAAAGTCAGTGTCCTCTGTCTCCTCTCCCGCCCCTCTCTTCCCGTTTTCACAGGGAGCTTGTTGATATGCATTTCAGCTGGGGCTGGAAGCCAGCGTAGCTATGGAAATAATATTTAAGTAACCACATAACTACAGGCTTTCCAACAGTTCCAGGGAGGAAACCATTTTGAAATTTATGTTCTAAATTGAGTGGAGCTTTCCAGCCCATAGATAGAGCAAGAAAATGCAGATAAAGTGCTCAGACCTAAACAACGTCAGCACCCCGGCTTCACTAGAGTCCTTTCCGCTCCTAATAACTAATATGCTTATTTTTTTAAATTATTAATCGCATGAATATTTTCATTCTTGTCAGCCTCGCTGAAGAATGATGTAATAAAACACACAAAAGGTTCCCCTTCCCCCCTCCCCCTCCCTAACATTTTCTATGTGGAGATTTTTTTTTTAACAATAACCCAAAACTGTAAAGTTTAATAAGCCATTACTAATTTACATATTTTCATAGATTCAAGTCATTAAAATGCAATGATATTTTAATGGCTTAATATATATCTAATTGCAGATTAAAAGTTTCTGCCACTGAAGATGGCGTTGAACATACCACTGAGGGCCAGCAAGTGTTTAATTCAGAGCACATTGGCTCCTCCTGACAGCTCTTGGAGATTCAGGGCTCATTGCTGGATGGGTAAACTGGTTATCTCCTAACAGGCATCTTCTTAAAAAGTCCTAATCTTAGCTACCATTGCCCTTTCATTTCGCCCACCCAGGATTAGTTCTAGCTCCAAGCCTGGTAGGTTTAGGATCTGTTGTCCAAATCCACAGAGTAAATAACTTGATTTGTTATGTTGATTAGGCAGAGACTTCTGTAAAGCTACTCTCAACCGCTCTGAGCACTTCTGGAGCAGAAGAGACCGGCCAGAAAATCAGAAAGAAGAAGAGTTAAAGGGACTTAACACTCCAGAAAGCATTGCTTGAACCCCAGATTCCAAAGGGGAGCTTGTGACCTATTAGAAAGAAGTGTGCATGATGTTCCAGGATCATTATTCTCAACAGCTGAAAGTGGAGCCAGTCCAAATGTCCATCAAATGAACGGTTAAACAAATTATAGTATGCACGTATAATGAAATATTATTCAGCTGTAAGAAGGAGCAAAGTACTCATAGATGCTATAATGTAGATGAACCTTGACACTATTATACTAAATGAAAGAAGTCAGACATAAAGGGTCATGTGCTAAATGATTCCATTTGTATGAAGTATGCAGAATAGTTAAATCCAGAGATATTGAAAATGGAATGGCAGTGGTTAGTGGCTAGGGGAAGGAGGGCATTGGGGATAACTATTTTGCAGGTGTAGGGTTTTCCATTGGAATGATGGAATGTTTTAAAATCTGGCATGGTGGTTGCAAACCATTGGAACACACTAAATACACAAGAACTGTTTTTCTTTTCAAATTATTTTGTTATGAATATTTTGCTTCAATGAAACAAACAAACAGAATCTTAGTACTCACACATTTACTCACTCCCTCACTGACCTATGCATTTTTTTTTTTTAACATCAAGGACATCTATTTCCCACCAACCATGGGTCAGGCACCTTGGTGGGCACAGAGATTTAAAGCTGAATCAGCTGAACAAACCTCAGGGAACTTACATTTTAGCTGAGGAGACAGCATGGCATTTATACTTACCATCTTTATTTGTTTTTAAGATACTCACTGGATAGTCCAAGGCCAGTCACCTTCCAATATTTAGCTCAGGCTGGCTTCCAACTTTTAATCCTCTTGAGTGTTGGGTTTATAGCCCTGATTAGACAATACCTAGCACAAATAACTTGAGTAAGTTGTTGGCAATGAAGTGTCTTACTCGGAGAGGCCAGTGAAGGCCTTTCTGACAAGCTGCTATTTAAAATTGGACATGAAAAATAAGAAGGCATAATAGGAAGAAAATGACCAGAAGAGTAAGAAATACAAAGATAGATGCTTGTTGTGTTACAGGGAAAGGATAGTCCAGTGTGGTAAACAAGATACACAGAACCAGAGAATCTGTGAAAAGGAGGCTCAGAGCACCGTGTGGCTTCTGAAACACTGGTTATGACTACAGCCCAGGGTCATTTCAAAATGCTTCCTACTTCATGTTTTCTAGACCTTTTGCTTCAGTTTTTATAGCACATCGTGGCATTTTGCAAACTGATGAAAGAAGAAAAGCATTTAAGAGAAAAAATTAATTTGTTTAATTAAAAAATTTAAAAGCATTAATGAGAAAAAAATTTAATAGGCTAAAAAGAACTGGACAAGGGTAAGCCAGAGAAGGAAGTGACCTTGAAACTTGATAACCAGAGGACCATGGAGGCATTTACTAAGAGATGATTGAGTAGTGTCAGGATGAACCCCAGAAAATGGAAAAGGAGATAGTAGAAACTACTCTGAGGAAGTTGGACCATGAAGGAGGAAATTTCCAGAGACCAGTTTTTGTTGTGGAATAATCTTTTTGTACAGTGTGAATATGTATCCTGTAGATGTAACAGTCTTATTAAATAAGAAACACAGAGCTAAATGCAGAGTTAAAAGTCCAAGAGGTCAGAGTAGTAGCTAAGAGCTGATACTAAAAAAAAAACCTTTCTTACCCTTTGCTGCCGCTATTGTCCTTCCCCTCCAAAAGAGACTTACTTCCTGTGTATCTGTCTTTCTATTGACTTTCTGTTCTGCCTTCTTATTGGTTGTAAACCCAACCACATGACCTCCTTGTCACTGCTTGTCTATACAGACCTCCAGGTCTTCTATGGTTGATATTGAGATTAAAGGCATGTGTCTCCATGCTGGCTGTATCCTTGAACACACTGAGATCTGCCTGTCATGTGATAGGGATTAAAGGTGTGCGCCACCACCACCCAGCTTCTGCTACGGCTTGCTATTAGCTCTGACCCCCAGGCAACTTTATTTATTAACATACAAATAAAATCACATTTCAGTACAAATAAAATATCACCATAGTATCCCTATGATTGGTTTAATAAAAAGTTGAATGGCCAATAGCTAGGCAGGATTTTCGGGGCAAAGAGGATGCTGGGAAGAAGAAAGGAGAAGCCAGACAGACATAGAACAAGTTGGACACACAAAATGGTAAAAGTTAGGTAAAACACAAAGAGGTTAAAGCCACATGGTAGAATTTAGATTAATAAAAATATGGGTTAATTTAAATTATAAGAGCTAGTAAGAAATAAGCCTAAACTATAGGCTGAGCTTTCATAATTAATAAGAATTCTCTGCATGATTATTTGGGAGCTGGCTGGCAGGAAATAAAATCTGCCTACAAGTTTTAGAGGTCTCTGAAAAAATCAAAGGAGAGTTTTGTTGTCTTTTTAAAAACTTAGAAACATATTGGGTAACGCCTTTAATCCCAGCACTTGGGAGGCAGAGGCAGGCAATCTCTCTGAGTTAGAGGTCAGCCTGTTGTCCACATAGCAAGTTCCAGAACAGCAAGGGATAAAGAAAGAGATCCATATATGTGGTGATATTTTGTTGTACTCTAATAAAATTTGCCTGAAGATCAGAGAACAGAGGACTAGATTAAACATGGAGGTCAGGCAGTGGTGGCACATACCTTTAATTCTAGCACTCAGGAAACACACGCTATTAATTCCAGCACTAGGAAGTGAAATAGCTGGGTGGAGAAAGGCATATAAGGCTTGGGGAGACAGGAACTAGAGGCCTTTTCGGCTGAGAACTCAGAGGCATTCAGTCTGAGGATTCGTGGAGAAACAAGATCTTCTCTTTTTGGCTCAGGAGTTGGTGAGGTAAGAAGTGGCTGTGGCTTGTTTTCTCTTATCTTTTAGCTTTCACCCTGAAATCTGGCTCTGGGTTTTTATTCTAAGACCATTTAGGATTCATTCAACACACACACACACACACACACACACACACACACACACATGAGCAAATATATGTGATATATATATACATATATATATGGTTAGGTTGTTGGGTCTCCCAATGTGGTCCCAAGACCAGCAACATTAGCATCAGCTGGGAACTTAATGGGAATGGAAAACATTGACTTCAACGCCATTCTTGTTGAAAACAAGCTACTCCTCACTTGTAGGGATCAAATCCAGAGATGGTGTACTAGGCATGCACTTTCCCAGTGAGCTACATCCCCTGCCTCTGTTTTCCTTTGTAAAAATAGGACTAGTTAAGTTGAAAGAAAAATGAATGTTGTAAAAATATGATATATTAACCACAAAAAGATCTAAGATAAATTGCCAATGACATGCTAAGCAAGGGTAAGCCATGAAAGCTGAACAATAAGTGATTTGAATTGAGGTATGACTGGTCAGCCCTTCAGAGAGATTTCTAGAGGTCTCTGAATAGCAGGCACCAGTACTAAGACCTTCTTGCCAATATTTTGTTATCTACTTTGCAAAAGCCAGAGGGTAGGAGAGTGATTATTAAATTTGACACACCATTAGGAAGTTGATGTCTTTGTTGATATAATGTGGATTTAGACAAACTAGGATGAGATTGATAGTAATGAGAAAATTGGATAAGGACAAAGAATATGTATGGTGCTTGCAGACAATTTGGGACAGAATTAAAATTTGTTTTGAGACTACTTTATGGGGAAAAATCGTAAGAGATTTGACTTCCTGAAAGTTCCACATTAATTGTAAATCTGCTCTTAGACCACACCAAGGAAAAGGAAGCAACTGGGAAGCACCTCTGTCCTCTTAACTGTCCTCAAATCCAGGAGGAGGATTATGCTAAGTCCTGAAGGACTGTGAGGACAAGATGGCATTATGCACCAAGCTACATACAGATGCCTGGAATGAAAGATCCTGAAAGCCTGCAACAGGGGGATTTTTGAAATGATTTGAACTGCATTTGGTCGGGAGCTCATTAAACTTGCTGTAGCTCTAGATGCTACGGAAGAAGTGGAGAACCAAAGTTTGATACTGTCTAGTGATACTTAAAACTGAGAGGATGAAAATAGATCATAAATATGAGAAAATCAGTGAAACAGATAATTTTATAGAGTGGTAATAATCAAGAGAAAAACAAAATAATAGAAGAACCGAGAGGGTTGGTTAAAGCAGCATTCTATAGAGGCTAGAGTACACCTTTCTAAGGACAGAGCATGGAAATTCCATTGAAGAGCAGGAGTGGTTTAGAAGGCAACATTTAAAATGTAGGGCAAAGTTCTCTGTGCAGAGGGAACAGTCCATGCAAAGACCACAAGGCAGGGATGGGCTTGGTGTCTGGAGGCAGAGAAAGAGGACAGAAGCAAGGGGGCGGGGGGACTATGCTGTTAGAGATGTGGATAGGAATGGGGATCAGTCAGGCTTTTCCAGCTAAGTGTAGGAGCCTAGATTTCACTCTAAGTGAAGAGGGAAACCACTGGAAAGTACTAACAGGGAAGTGATAGGATCTGACTTGTGTTCTTAAAATACTGGCCGGGCTCTTATCTAGAGGGCAGACAGAAGGACCAGGTGGAAGGCAAGATGGCATGAGGAAGTGAGACAGGAGACAAGGTAGAATCAGAGTCCTGGAAGTCCAAGGGTGGCTGGACGGCGACATGGATGCCAGTGGAGCTGGTAATGACCTTGAAGGAAAGCATTGTTCCAGGCTGTGTGCTGGGCAGCTTCCAGTCACTTATAAACAGAACCTGAAAACCACATAGACTGCAAGTGTGGCAAAAGCCATCAGATGAAAAGGGGCGAAAAAAATAACCAAATTCAAGTAAAAGCCCACAGAGGTGGGCAGATGTGATAAGCAGTTGTCACTGTAACAAACACCCTTAAATTTACACAGAAGAAAACGAGCCGTTCACACCTGTTAAAAGCAAATACGGATGACATGTGCCAGTCATCCCCAAAGTCAAGAAGTTCTTGAGTTCAAGGTCAGCCCTGGCTACCTAGCAAGAACTTGTCTCAACCATTCTCATTTCCAGCAAACCAAGAAACAAGATCGGAATCTGCTCTCATAAAAAAGATCTGCATGATAAGACATTATTTTCCTGGTAAGATGTCACTGTCACACATGATGGGAAACTGGACATTAGCTGCAGCTGTCTAAACTCCTTTCAATGCCAACACTTTGGCCGCTCTCTGAGTCACTGTTCTACCGCTCTCTAAGAAGACACCAACGAACTCTTATAAAAGAAAACATTTAAGATGGGTGTTGGTGGTATACACCTTTGATCCCAGCATTTGGGAGGCAGAGGCAGGCAGATCTCTGTGAGTTCGAGGCCAGTCTGGTGTATGGAGTGAATTCCAGGACAGGCACAGGCAGGGCTATGCAGAGAAAACCTATCTCAAAAAAAAAACAAAAACAAAAACAAAAAAACAAAAAAACAAAAAACAAAAAACAACAACAAAAAAAAACAAGGAAAGAAAGCATTTAATTAGGGACTTGCTTACAGTTTTACAGTTTCGGAGGTTAAGTCCATTATCATTGTAGTGGGGAGCATGATGCTGGAACAATAGCTGAGAGCTGAGTTCTGATCCACTGGTGGGGGGGGGCGCGGGTGTCTAGCATGGGCTTTTAAAAACTCAAAGCCCACCCCCAGTGAAACACTTCCTCCAACAAGGCCTTGTCTCCTAATCCTTCTAATCCCGTCCCAGAGTTCCACTCTCTGGTGACTGAGCACTTAAATCTATGAGCCTATGGGGAGCACTCTTGTTCAAACAACCACAGTTTCTTTTCCACAAAAAAAAACCACTCTGAGATGTCAGAGAGTTCTAGACATCCCCACAAGATGACCCAGTTCTCTGCCAAATAAGCACCTCTAGGCTGGCTTCTCTTCCTGCTTATGAGACAATTAAATCTCAGGTCCTGGGCGTTGCCTCGGACCCTCCTTGTCTCTTCACTCACCTGTCTGCTCAGTAGCCATGACCTTTGTTCTACTGCCTTGGGTTTTTAATCTTTCCCGTTACCCTTCCCTTTTCTGTTTTCTTCCTTATAGCCATGTCTATTACATTTGATCGACCTATCCCGGCAGTCGGGAGCCAAGGAATACCACGAAGTCTCTGTAAGCGTGACAGCTTTCAGCCCTGCTCTAGGAAAAGGTTTCCCCAATGCAAGTGTAAGAACTCTGCTCCAGCAAGGGAGGGATTCCCCAGGGAAGCTGGTACAGCTCTGCTCTGCTCTGTTTCTGGCCACAATTGTTACAGCTGATCTCCACTCTGGTGAAAATGTCACACCACACAGCAAACCTCACCCAAGATATTTATTAGGAAGGAGGAAGAATCCAGGAGGGTGGGTGCCTCTAGGGTGAGAAACAGCACCAAACTGAACAATGTGCAGAGTTTATATAGGGTTTCTTGGGGGTTGGGTGGGGGATGGAGGGGGTGGAGCTTTCCAGGGTGGCTTGGGGTTGGTGAATTTTTATAACCTGATTTTGGGCCAAGCTTAGGGATTGGTGGGATTTGGTGCTCAGGGACCTCCAGAAAGGGTGGGATTCTGTTCCTAGAGATGGTGGGATTCTGCAGTCTGGGCAAACTCAGGGATTGGTGAGATTTCAAGCCCTGGTCCTGGTGGTCAAGTCAAGGTCAGGGTGTTCTTCCTTGGCCCAGGTCTAGTCAGGGGCAAATTGTTTCTCCCTTGTCCCTTTTCACCGTACACTCTCCTTGCTCCAGTATGATACCTTTCTTTCATTGGGGTACAATTTCTTTGTCTTTTACATCTAGGCTTGGCCACCACCAGTGCCTTGGTCAATGGGACGTTAATGAAAGTACAAACTGAAAGTATTCATACATGGGCTTACACTCTTTTGTTTGTGTTTATAACCTTGAGATCATACTATGAGTGAATTTAAGCTGTCCTGCTGCTCATGGGGAGGAAAATGAGGAGCCCAGAGAGACATTCTGAGATGTTTTAGTTGGAGCAACCTCAGTGAAGTTATTGTATGGCTCTGACCTAAATGTCTGACCCCAAAATAAATAAGAACCATGTGTGGAGTCTCTTCTAAATTGTTGGCCCTTGTCATTTTCAGGCATAAAATGGATTTTGTCTTAAGCTTGCTCAAATTGGGGCTGCTACCTAACACAGCAACAAATAAATAATTGTTTGGGCGGGGGGCATGGAGGTGGGACTTGGAGAGTCACTCATATTTCACAGGAACCAAAGTGCTAGAGCTGAAGTCCCTACCGAGGTCTCCTGACTGCACAGGTCCATTCTCTGTTTCAAGTCAGAGTTTAAGCACTGTGACAAAATACTGAAGAAAACGGCTTCAGAGAGGACGATGTTCTTTTAGCTGAGAGTTTTGGAGGCTTTGGTCCGCCATGATGGGAGGGCAGCTGAAACAGCCACACACATCAGAGCGGCCTGGAAGCAGCTAGAGTTAACTGCCTCTCTCCATTTTGCTGTTTAATCCATGTGAACCTCTAGCCTAAGGAACAGTGGTACTATTACATTCAGAGTAGATCAACCCTTAGTTAATTCTGTCTTAAAACTCCTTCAAAAAACTCACAAGTGTGCTTGACTAATCTCCTAGCCCCTTCTCAACCTCATTCAAGATTAAATAACACACTGAGATCCACCCCACCATATCTCCCCAAAGCCACCCCTGAGCTTAAGTTGTGTGTGAGTGAAGAAAGGATGTTCACACATATACTGACTATCCTAAATCATGAGATAGTAGTTCAAGAGACCTCAGCGTACGGTGAGACTGTTTTCTTATTAAAAAGAACAATGCCTCCAGGCGGTTATGGTACACTGCTTTAATCCCAGCACTTGGGAGACAGAGGCTGGGGGATCTCTGAGTTAGAGATCAGCAAGGTCTACAGAGTGAGTTCCAGGACAGCCAGGGCTACACAAAGAAGCCCTATCTCAAAAAAAAAAAAAAAAAAAAAAAAAAAAAAAAAAAAAAAAAAAAGGCGGGGGTCAATGCCTTTTAAAGTCCTTGTGGTGATTTGAAAGAAAATGATGGCCCCTATAGGCTCATAGGGAGTGGCACTATTAGGAGGTGTGGTCTTGCTGGAGTAGATGCAGCTTTGTTGGAAGAACCACACCACTAGCAGGTAGCTTTTGAGATCTCAGAAGCTCAAGGCAGGCCTAGCGGCTCAGTCTCTTCCTGCTGCCTGTGGATCAAGATGTAGAACTTCCAGCTCCTTCTCCAGCACCATTTCTGCCTGCATGCCACCATGCTTCTAGCCGTGATGATAATAGACTAACCTCTGAAACTGTAAGCCAGTCCCAATGAAATGTTTTCCTAGTAAGAGGTATCATCGTCATGGTGTTCCTTCATAGCAATGGAAACCCTAAGACAGTCCTCAACCAAAGATGTGTGATTTGTCCTCTATTTGGAAAAAAGCCCTTGAGCTCACTTTTATGTGTCTCTAGAACTCAAACCAAATCTGTTGACAATCCTTTTTCTATTAAAAAATGTTTTAAAAACTTTTGAAGGGGGCTGGAGAGATGGCTCAGAGGTTAAGAGCACTGCTTGTTCTTCCAAAGGTCCTGAGTTCAATTCCCAGCAACCACATGGTGGCTCACAACCATCTGTAATGAGATCTGGTGCCCTCTTCTGGCCTGCAGGGATATGTGCAGACAGAACACTGTATACATAATAAATAAATAAATTTAAAAAAAAAAAAAAAAAACTTTTGAAGGCTCCAAGCATCTACATCAACTCTAAATCTGAGAGGTGTCCCATCCCTTTACTACTGGGGCTAATGGACAGATTTTTCTATGGAACTAGCATAGTCCAATGCCAGAATGATGGGAAAGCCAATTGACTGAAGTCAGGCTTGTATAATGTATACGTGAATGGCCTCTCCAGGAGTTGTATAGCACATAGCTTGCACAACAAATCACAGAATAAACCCTGACTGTGGAGCCAGAAGATGAAGGATGTCTGTTGTCAAGCCAGAATTCAATGTCCAGGGCCCACATAATAGGAGAGAACTGATTTGTACAGGTTGTCCTTCCATCTATACACATGTTCTGTGGCTCATACAACCATGCACACACACACACACACACACACACACACACACACACACACATCTTAAAAGCATGTACCGAGTAGTCTGGGACATCACAGTTCAGTGAATGCAGGATGAAGAAATGAATTACCATATGAATGAATACATTACAATATAAGACCACGAAATACTCATTGGAATGCATATCCTCCCGTCTTGGTTTTCACATACATTTCAGTAGTTTGTTTCTTTCCACCAGACAATAACCAACTCTTCAACTTTTAACACTAATAAAGATAAGGCCACTACTTGTTCTTCTACTTGTTCTTTCGAGGTCTGAAGGAAATCCAGCCACTGCAAAGCTCCAGGAGCCAAAACTACCCCCTTCTCCTCAGACTCAACAAGAGACACAACCTCCCAACACTGAAGAATCCTGGGCGAGTTGTAGTTAAACTGTAAACACTTACTTTGAGTATAGTTTTATGACTCAATTTTCCCTTTTCATGAGAGTATGAAACGTATTTTAAAAAATAAATAAATCTCTAATGGAAGTGTATGATGGTTGGCGTGGGAAGTGTCTGAATCTGTCATATACAATGTAAGTACATATTTAAATATGCATATTATGAACATTTAAAGCAGCCATGGCTCAAGATAATGCTAAGCTTCTTATTTGAAACATTACTCTCAAAATATGAACCCACTAGCATCTTAAATACAGATTACATTACACGTATAGGCAAACACTATAAAATATTTTAATCTAATGTTTGTTCTTGAATTTTCTCTGTCTTTCAGAAAATATTGTCCTACATGCCCACTATACTAAGATAAAAACATAAAAATTCCTCATCTGTACTTTTTTGTGTGTGTTAATGTAAAAATCTATCACATAAATAGAAAATAGTTTCTCTCCCATAATTCCTGTCTTGGGCTCTCCTTATTTCCATTTTTACGGTGTTAACATTCTCATCCTCTCTTATGAGTTAACCAGATGTAAGTCAATGTCTGAACCTCCATCAGTCATCGGTGCCCTAATACCCAGCCCTAATGGAAATCACCACTTAAACATTCTCCTGACCCGGTGCCTTGGCGACAGGGTTGAAATCTGTACATTTAACCCAATGGACCAGCTTGCCATCACCTTGGCTTGGTTTCCCTTCATGCCCCCTACTCTGGCTCCACTCCGGAACTCAGGCAAGTGGTCCCTGGCCATCTGGTTCGTTCCTCTGTCCTCCCTCCATTCTGTGGTTCCAGTGAGGCTGTTCTAACAACTTCTTCTGGCATGACTGTCTCCTCCTCTTTAGAGACAGTGATTCCAGCTCCTCACTACCTGATCTGCCATCAATCTACCCAGACCTCAAACTACAATCCATGTCTAACACAACCAGGCTATCCTAATTTTTGCACAAAAAATTCTTTACAGACTTCTCATTGCTCTTCAAATATGGTACATGTTTGCAAACCTTTGTAAATGGGATCCAACCCCAATAATAATAATAATAATAATAATAATAATAATAATAATCCTATCTCAGGCCACTCTCTTCCACTTTTAAACAAGGGCTTTGTGCCCTACCTGTCCTATGACAAAAGGAATGCATAAGCAGTGTCCTGCGCCCTGCAAGCACTCCCTAGGTGTTTTCAATTTCCTTTGCCTGATTGTTTCTCATTCCTCAGCTTCCAGTAAAGTGTTTTCTGACTTCTGGTCACATGAAATCATCCTCTTCTGTTTCCCCACTGAACCCTGTTCGAATTGCACATGCCTGGTGTCATCCTACCTGGGTGGACCACTCAGTTCCTGGAGGAGGTGAGGAAGAGGGCTGTGTCTCCATTTTTGCACAGACAATAGCTAAGTAGTGCCTGCTCTTGAGTATGTACTGGAAAAAAAATGTTTGGTGAGTGAACGTTTATTTCAAATCTTCCGAAAGACCCGAGATTGACCTACAAAGTTCCAGAAATAGGAAAAAGAGGGCCCACAGGTTGAGAGAGTTATATGGCCAGGGATAGTAAAAGCAGGCCTGCCATGTCCCAGACAAACTGCAAGAAGTTAAACCCCTTTTGCCCGCCTCTCCTCTGTGTTTTAACAAATATCTAATTTTAGATCGTTTTCACTTGCTCCACTTCCAAGGTTTAATGTTCCTGATTAATCTTGGTTTGCCTTAATACTGCTGAGAATGTGTCAATGACCTCAGCTGAACTGGCAAATATGTTACATGAACTGAATAAGGAATTAAAACCAAGACCAAAACCAAACCAACCAAACAAACAAAACCCCCTCCAGATCCTCAATAAATACATTCATGTGAGAATCTGTTGTAGACCTTTGCTCACTGGAAAACCTACCATGATTCCAAAGAGCAGTGGTTGGGGCGTAGTAAACAACAGGGAAGGGAAAACAGTTCTTGTTCAAGAAAATGCTGTTTCAGGCTAAAGTCCCAGAGATCATAAAAGATACATGATGTGATAAACAAAACGAACCAGACAGGCCTGTTCGGTGACTAACCACTGATTGAATTTTCCAACACGCCTGGACTGTCTGAGAGATAAAGCATTCACAAAAGGTCCATGTTAAATATTAGGCTGTCAGATTTTTTTTTTCTTTTCTTTTTTTTATGTTTCTACTGAGGTCCAAGAACAGTTGAACATTTTCCTTTCCTCTTTCAATTTTCTTCCATTTCTCCCTCTTATTGGTTGTTTGTGTTTTTGAATTTTTTATGATGTGTGAAGACTGGCAAACAGTTGCTATGATTGTCAAATGCCTTAAATCAAGAAGAGAAAAATGCAATAAAACAGTTTCCATGGTAACCCACTGCAACTTAGTACCTCTGGATTATGAGCCAGCTCACATCCATGATCATTACTTGTTGACAGGAATAAATGGAGCCTAAAAGCATTAATTTTAGAGATAAAGCTGAGATGTAGGGCTAAGTTATAAGAACGTTTCAATATTTCCAAGGCAGCAACAGCAAACGGGCACCAATTGTCTTCCCATTTGGATGACATTAATAAAGTAAGCAGAGAGTTTTGGGGGAAATTGACAAGCTTTTCTCTCTAGGTGACATAACCAACGTGCACTCCCCTCTTGAGGCTGCAAGTAGTAGCAGGCACTTGCTTGATGGAGTTAAAAGAAACCTGATGCCAGGAATTGTATGGAATGGTAGCTGAGCATGTTAATGAAGGCCTAGCTCCAATCAATGCGGAAATGATTCTTCAAAATGTGGGTATTAGAAACTCTTACCACATAAATATGCATATTTTAGGAAGCACAATCCTTTCCTCTTTTTTTTTTCTTTTAGAGATTTTTAAATTGTGTGTGTGTGTGTGTGTGTGTGTGTATGTCCAAAAGAGGCCAGGAGAAGGCATTGGATCCGTTGGAACTTACAGGTAGTTGTGAGCTACCCAAGATGGATTCTAGCACCCAAACTCCCATTCTCTGTAAGAGCCTTAACTACTGATCCATCTCTTCAGGCCCCTCTGCTTTCTTTCTTTCTTTCTTTCTTTCTTTCTTTCTTTCTTTCTTTCTTTCTTTCTTTCTTTCTTTCTCTTTCTTTCTTTCTTTCTTTCTTTCTTTCTTTCTTTCTTTTTTAAAAAAATAATTTATTTAACTTAATTTTATGTGCATTGGTGTGAAGGTATCAGATCCCCTGGAACTGGAGTTACAGACAGTTGTGAGCTTCCATGTAGTTGCTGGGAACAGAACCCGGATCCTCTGGAAGAACAACCAGTCCTGCTAACTTCTGAGCCATCTCTCCAGCCCCCTTCTCTCTTTTTAAAAGAATAGATCCAATTAAATGTGAACAACCATGTGTTTTTCTGCACATTCACGCCCATATTCCCATCAACAGCACTCATCCTATCATCAGATATTTTAGTGTGTGTTTTTTTTTTTAATGATACACTGAATATAGCTGCTTCCAGCTGGCTTCTGCAGTTCCCACTAACCAATGTAATCAACAATTGAAAGACAATGATTTTCAAAGCTGTAATATTTCTAAATATATCTTCATGATAATCCATAAAATCTGAAAGGATTTAATACAATGTAATACAATAAAATTGGTCCGTTTTCTCAATATTTAGATTTTAGCTAAGAGATAACTTCATTTTCTGAAGACTTCTGAGTCTCCTTTCCCTCCAAACATCTTTAAAGTAAGAGATGGGATTCTGGGCCAGCAAAAGAGCTCAGCAAACAGAGGTGCTTGCCACCAAGCCTGATGACCTAAAGTTTAGCTCTGGCATCTACATGGTGGAGGAAGAAAACTGACTCCCACAAGCTGTCCTCTGATGTCCACATTCATGCCATGGCCTGTGCACACACACGTATACCAAATAAAATGTAATAAACAGAAAAAAAAAGAGACAGGCTGTTACTGCTGGACATGGTGGCTCATACGCTCGGGAGGTGGAGGCGGTTGATCAAGAGTTCAAGACCAACTTTGGCGATTTATCAACTTAGTAGCCTGGGGTACACGAGACCCTGTCTTAAAATAAACTGTGTCAGATAGCTGGGTGGGATGGTGGCACATGACTTTAATCCCAGCACTTGGGAGGCAGAGGCATGGGGATCTCTGTGAGTTCAAGGCCAGCTGGGTCTACAGACTGAGTTCCAGGACAGCCAGGGCTACACAAAGAAACCTTGTCTCAGAAAACCAAACAAAAACAAAAACAAACCTACCAAAAAACCACAATAACAACAATGAAAAGCCAGACTGTGTCGAATGCAGGAAAGGGGAGAAAGAGAAAGACAGAGTGGAAGAAATTGCTTTTCTTTAAAGCTTGGTTTTCATTATCTCTTGTCTCATATTCAGAGGGAGTATGCGTCAGTGTCCACTTCTCTGCTCTCGGGTTTAAAGCTCCAAAGAAGGCTGCTGTGAGGACTTACTGAGATGGAGGTATGCCAGGAGCTTTGAACAATACTTGATGCAAGTTAAGTCCTTTGAGAATATGTTAGCTGTCTTTACCATCACCGTTACCACCATTACCACCATCACAAACACCACCACCATCACCACCATCACAACCACCACCACCATCACCACCACCACCACCATCACAACCACCACCACCACCACCATCACCATCACCACCACCATCATCACCACCACCACCACCATCACCACCATCATCACCATCACCACCACCACCATCATCACCACCACCACCACCACCATCACCACCACCATCACCACCACCATCACCACCACCATCATCATCACCACCATCATCACCACCACCACCATCACCACCACCATCACCATCACCACCACCATCACCACCACCATCACCACCACCATCATCATCACCACCATCATCACCACCACCACCATCACCACCACCATCACCACCACCATCACCATCACCACCACCATCATCATCACCACCACCATCACCACCACCACCACCATCACCACCACCACCATCATCACCACCATCACCACTGCCATCCTTGTATCTTACGTCCTCCATTGCATTTCAAGTCTACACATGCCTAGAAATGTTTGATAATTTGAATGTCTATTTGTTAACTGCATTTCACTAGCTTTGTCAGACTATGTGAGATTTTGAGGAAGTTTGGTTTTGTGGTCTTTCTTCCCATGCTCTGTACCCTCAGAGATTCATAAAGCTCTCATTAGGGGAGCTCAAGTGTTTTGTGCAGGAATGCTATCTCCTAGTATTGCCAATTTGTAGAATTAAGCCCCTAGGAATACCGCAGGGCTTCTGAACCAATGCAGAGCGGGCTGTATTTAACCTACTGACCTGAACGGGCACATATTTAAGAATTCTCTTTATTTTCAAGCAGTGATTTAGAAACTCGCTAGCTACTTCAGTGTTTTCAATTATTTTTCTTTGCTTAGCTTTTAAAGAATATAACCATTTTCCAATACAAGTAATTTTCTTCCATTCTAGGACAGTGGATTATGTCAACACAGCATTTAGCTTGTCTGAACAACAACATTAACAAAATAGACACTGACCTGTCCCTGTGCTGTTTTCAGTACTCATTATTAGGAATCCTTCCCATGTATTTCTAGCTTTTTCCGTTTGCCTCTTTCAGGGTGCATATTCTCATATGGAATCAGTCTCTGTCTCTGTCTCTCTCGGAGCCACTGTCCTCATTCTATGAACACAGAGAAAATAAAGGCTACCAGGGTCCAGCTTGTTTCCCCAGGCTCCTAACATGTAAGAACTTGCTGGTACACGGTTGTGACTGGCTTTTGAAGTTACTAAATAACGTTTGCCCTGTATCTGAAGGAAGAGGTTTCTTAGTTTAGAACAAAGGGTTTTTATTTTATATTATTATTTATTTATTCTTTTGTTTGGCTTTTTTGAGACAGGGTTTCTCTGTGTAGCCCTGGCTGTCCTGGAACTCACTCTGTAGACCAGGCTGGCCTCGAACTCAGAGATCCTCCAGCCTCTGCTTCCTGAGTGCTGGGATTAAAGGCGTGTGGATCAAAGGCAGGGTTGCAAAGGGTTTTTGGTTTTTTTTTTTAACTGTTATTGTTTGTTTTCTCCCTGTCACTTTGTTGGCTTTTTTTAAAGATAGGGTCCCACTGTGCAGCTCAGGCTGACTTCAAACTGGTGATCCTCCTGCCTCATCTTCCCAAGTGCTATCCTCTGAGTCATGTGCTGCCACAGGCCAGTGATAATGTCGTACGGCGTTTGTTTGTGGTCTTCATTTAGAATACTTTATGATGGTTTGTAGCATGAATCTTAAAAGTTCTTATTAATAAAATCCAACCTGAGGCCAGTTATTGGGGTCAGTGCTGGTAGATCAGAAAGACAGAACAAGCCACAGCTATCTCACCTTGCCAGTTCCTCAGCTGGTTCTGTTTCCTCAGACTGGAAGCCTCTGAGTCCTCATCCAGAAAGAATCTCAGCTGAACTGTGTTGCTCCAAAGCCTGAAAGCTTAACCAGCCAAATGCCTAACCAGCCAAATGCTCCTAGTTTCTGGTCCTCACGCCTTATATACGTTTCTGCTTTCTACCACCACTCCCTGGGATTAAAGGCTCACTTTCTGGGATTAAAGGTGTGATGAGTCACCATGCCTGTCTGTATCCTTGAACACATGGATTTCTGCCTCTGGAATGCTAGGATTAAAGGCCTGTGTTATCACTGCCTAACTAGTGGCTTTTCTGTTCTCTGACCCCAGATAAGTTTATTAAGGTACACAATATTTTGGGAAACACAATACCACAATGGTTTGCTTTAAAAAAAAGACACATTTAGAATGTGTCTTGTGCTTTCATAATTGACTTTTCGTGCAAAGGATTGTTATTAATGCAGTTTCGCCTAAGAGCGGACAGCTTCAGGTGGTTTCTCACTGCTGACACAGCCTTTCCATCGAAATGATGTCTTCAGAGCCGTCAATGCTCCAGTTTATATATATACATATATATGTATATAAACTTACCGTTATCCTTGGCGTGCAGGCAGTTTCACACCTGTATTTATTTATTTTTAATTAGCATACATATTATTAGGCATCGTTTGGCCATTTTCAAGCTTTGTCGCCCTGTCGTGGTTGACTCTCTTTCTCCTCCGTCTCCTGCCCCAACACCGTGGTCCGCTCTCATGGCATGTGTGCCCTTCTGCCCTCTGCCTGTGTTCGGCCTCTCTTTTTCACCCTCTTTTGGCTCCTTTTTTATAAGCTTTACCCACATTCATATTTTTACATTACCAGCTAGGATCCACATATGAGAGAGAGTATGATTTTTCTTCCTTCTGGGTTTGGATCACCTTCCTTCTGGATATTCTTCCGCTTTTTTTTTTTTTTTTTTTTAAATTTTTTTTTATTTTTCGAGACTGGGTTTCTCTGTGTAGCTTTGCGCCTTTCCTGGAACTCACTTGGTAGCCCAGGCTGGCCTTGAACTCACAGAGATCCGCCTGGCTCTGCCTCCCGAGTGCTGGGATTAAAGGCGTGTGCCACCACCGCCCGGCGACAGTGTCTTTCTTTCTCTGCGTTCTCATACTCTTTTTACTATATGAGAGTGATGGTACTTAATAACTGTATTTCCCTTACCAGGAGATCATACTAGCATTCCTTGCACTTTTGCTACGTCCACAGTTTCCCTGTTACAGAGACTTTGAAAGCTTGTAATGAAAGGTGGGGGAAAAAGAAGTCAGTGGCCCATTTTGCCTGTCAGAGACTCTGCTGAGGCTCAGAAAAAACGATCTCTGAAAATTGACCTCTCTCAACTTCAAAAGAAGAACAGCAGAGGCTGGCAAGGAGTTCCCCTGAAGTATCCTCCTGGACCTCAGAGGACAGATCTTCCTGGAGATAGTCAATTGCTGGGACTCCCTTCCCAAGGCAGCTCATTAGTGGAGGAGGCCGATGCTTGTCTTACGGATGAGTTGACGCCGCACCCAGAACCCAGAGAAATTTATCCCAGGTTACGCCATCTTGCTTCAGGTCCATCCGTCTCCTCCGAACTCCCTTACTCTTTCTCGAGTATCCCCTCCATCTGCTTTCATTCTCCCCTATGCAGAAATAAGAAAGCTCCTAAATCTCTTTCAGTGGTCACTTTTCACGCTGCCCAGCACTAAATTTGCACCTTTCCCTCCTGTTTGTCGGCTGCTACGTTATTTCAGCAGGTCCAATGATTGGCTGGCTCTTTCACCTCTCCTTTCCTGAGCTCCTCATACACCCCTGCTCCGTGTTCTAGCTTCAGCGCCCAGAGCTGGCTCCCAGTCTTGGTTCTGTTTGGGAAATGAAGTGGTTGCCCTATGAGGACTCTGGGTAGATCCCTTCATTTCTCTAAAGACAGTGTAAGACAGGAAGTCATCTCTACATCTCCAGTCTACAATTCTCTGTGCTGTCTTACCACTCCGCTCTCAATCTCACCTCATTATTCTTATTATCAAGCTTGTCTTTGAATTACAGCTTTATCACTATCTGTTATTGTTTGATTGATTTTTAAGAACTTATTTTGTATGGATGAGTGTTTTGCCTGCCTTCATATATGCTCACTGCATGTGTCCCTGGTGCCCATGGAGCCCAGAAAAGCGCATTGGATCTCCTAGAACTGGAGTTACTGGTGGTTAAGAACCACATTGTGGGTTCTGGGAACCAAACATGGAGCTCTCAAGTACATTAACTTCTGAGCCATCTCTCCAGGCCCTGTTTGGTTGATTTTTGAGATAGAGTCTCCCTGAATTGCCTAGGTTGTCTTTGAACTGTTGATTTCTCTTTCTCCTCCTGAGCTGGCTAGTGCCAGGAAGCCTAAATTAACTTTCTGCCTTTCTATTTAGAATTTGTTTTTAAAGGGACAAGACATTTGTGTCGTTTACTATTTCCACACCACAGAGAAAATATCTAATATGTACTTAGTGATAGTTGAATTCAACTGCCCTGGATATTTTTTTTTATATGACAAGTACATTCAAATAATAGGTAGCATAGACTGGCTAGGCATCACAGTGATGTCAAATTCCTTGTCTGAATGGTACTTTAGAAAAGAATTGATGGAACTCAGTTTGTGATGTCTTTATGCAAATTTGGAAACAGCTCCCCCATCAAAATGAGAAGAAACAGAGAGAAGCTGAAATACAGATCCATGAACATTAGTGTAGAGAGAGAACTGCCTCCCCTTCTTGCCCTAGAGATGGGTCATTATCAATTCCACCTTTATCTGATCCTGCAGGGAAACAGGATCTCACTAGCATAGCAACACATCATAAACTTCCTCCATACAAAGGAAAGGAAAGGGGGCATCCCCACCCCATGTCATGATGCAGAAATCGTGGACATTCTGAACTCCCCCACCTCTCCACTTATCCCAGCTTTGTCAAGATAAGCCCTTTATTGCACTGTTCCAAGGCTTTATAGAGGAGGTAATTTACATGACAGTAATTATGTTGCTATATTTAGAAGTGTGCTCTTTACTCATTCCTGCCAACTTGCATTTGCTTAAACATTCGATGGGCTTTTGAAAACTCAGAAGGCATGTATATGTTACTATTTAAAATATGACATTTTGGTGAAATGCAGTGTTGGTATATCTTCTGCACCTCAGCATTCTGGGAAAGACCAGAAGAATAATAACTCTAAAGTTCCTTTGTAAATAACGTAGTGTGAAGAAAGCAAAATGCCTGTGCTGACTAGTCTCTTGACACAAGCTAGAGTTGTTTGAAAGGACCTCAACTGAGAAAATGCCTCCATAAGATCCAGCTGTAATGAATAGTGATTGATGAGAGAGGGCCCATCCCATGGTGGGTGGTGTCATCCTTGGGCTGGTGGTCCTAGGTTCTATAAGTAAACAAGCTGAGCAAGGCATGTGGAGCAAGTCAGTAAGCAGCACTACTCCATGGCCTCTGCATCAGCTCCTGCCTCCATGTTCCTGCCCTATTTGAGTTCCTGTCTTGACTTCCTTCGATGATGAACAGCAATATGGAAGTATAAGCCAAATAAATCCTTTCCTCCCCAACTTGCTTCTTGGTCATGGTGTTATATCACAGCAATAGATACCCTAACTAAGACAATGCCCTTTCCTTAAGCACTTACTTATTTTGGACAGAGAATCATGATATAGCCTTGGCTGGCCTGTAAGTCAATGTGTAGACCAGGCTGGCCTTGAACTTACAGATATCCACTTGCCTCTGCCTCCCTAGTGCTGGAATCAAAGGCATGTGCCAACATCCACACCCCAATGACAATAGAAACTTTTAGAAGTTGATAAGCAGAGCATACACCTTTGTTATGTGTTTAACACAACATGGATGCATGTAAGAAAATGAAGACCCCAAGAAACAGATAGTGCTAAGCATTTTTAGCACTGGTTGATAAAGTGGGTAGCTGTGGAGAAGTATGGATAGGCCAAAGACTACAACTTAATGGGAACAAAGTGAGGAAACAGAGTCACCATACTTGTTATTTGAGATTCTTCTCTAATTCTTTGGGACTCAGTGGGTGTCCCTCAGCTGATGTCCTGCAACCTGCTTCAGAAGGTCAGAAAATCTTCCCCAGGTTTGGTGGCTGGCTTCAGAGAAGGAAAGGAGAATGTCAAAGAGACTTCCCTGCTTCTGGAATTTTCTCAACTCCCTTTACCTTAAAATAGTCAACATGCCACAGTGCCGTATTTTAGGGTAGCACATCCTGAACCCTATCCATGTCTGATTAGAGGGACGCCTCTATGGGTTTATTGGCCTTTCTCTTCAACTATTCTTATTACTGTTTTTTGGATGTGGTACCTTCAAGCTATCACAGGTTTTTGCTTGTTTTTTGTTTGTTTGTTTATTTGTTTTGTTTTTTTTTTAATATGAGGTTGCAAGACACGATGGTTTATAGTTACAAACCCAAAACCAAAGAGCTTGAGGCAGGAAGACTATGAATTTGAGCCCAGGTGGTACTACACAAAGAAAGCCTGACTGAAAAATAATAATAATAATGATAATAATAAATAAAAACAACCTGATATTAGTGCATTTTTCTTTATCCCTGAGGTTCAAACAACGAAAGGCAACCAACTGTTTTGTGGGACAACTTATCTGAAACTTTGACTTAATGCAGGCCCTACTAACATTTATTTCACGGCGCACGTTTGTTTAACCTTTGGACTTAGCAAACACACTGAGTGAGGCCCACCGGAAGTTGACTGGCCATCTGTGCTGTGTCACATAGATGAAGCATGGGGCCTTTCTTCCTCTTCTGGTGTCGCTGGTCTCAAGGATTTAGTCAAGATAACAGTGCCCGTCTTTAGTGTTGATATATTTCAGTGTCAGGGTCAGTTCTAGAGGGGGAAACGCACACAAGCGTACACACATTTTCTTTTCTTGTCTCTCATTTACGTCACAGTCAAGGCTTCTATAACAAAGTAAGATCAAAAGAAAAAAACCAAGACACTGATTTCGTCCACCTTTTATGTGACTGACTGACGTGCCTTTATAAGGAAACGAAGAAGTGGGCTAACTTGTGTAGTCTTGTGCTTGGCCTTAAGGAAGGGTGTGCTGCAGCAGTGAAATAAGATTGGAGGATGAAAGGGCAATATTTACCGGTAACTAACAGGCCTGTTGTGAGCTAATGTGCTCAAACATTTGGTCATCAGCTGGTGGCTCTGTTTGGGGTGCTTATGGAAACTTCAGAAGTTGAAGCCTCATTGAGGAAGTGGGTCATGAGTCACTAGAGTGGGCTTGGGGTCTCGCAGCCTGGCCCTCCTTTCCTGTTCACTCTGTTTCCTGAGTGTGGATGTCACCTGCCGGCCTCTTGTCTCTCCCACCGTGCCTTTCCTTGTGTGCTGCAGTGTCTTCTCCGGCATGAAAGACTGTATCCTTCTACATCCAAAGTCAAGATAAAACCCTTTCTCCCTGAAGTTGCTTTTGTTAGTGTATTTTATGACAGCAAGAGAAAAGCAACCAAGACACTCGTTAGTTTGGATTTTTGCCGGATCGTAGTGTCTTTCGAGAGGAGGGTGCACCTTTTACCAAAGGACAGTTCCTCTCATGTGAGGATCCTACGACCTTTAGAGGAATCCTTCCTAGGTTTTATGACCTGGTTCAGGAAAGAGACCTTCCTATTCTTCTACTGTCTCAAATTCCTTCAGCTTAAAATGTTTAGTATGCCAACGTGCCACGTTTCCAGTCAGTGTGCCATTGATCCCGTAAGGCCTTTTCCATTACAAAAGGAAGAAAACTGGGCTTCACTGGGAAGCTTTGCCTTCTGGTTGGAGTGGGAAACTCTGCATCTACGCTTTCCTTGCCCATTCTGTCAGGTGAAGCTCATCTTCCATTTCATTGGAGCTATTTTACATCTCTGTGGGTAATTTATAGACATGCAAATCTTCCCTGTCTGGTAAAAATTTAATTGACTTCACTCCTCTATCACTGGGGGAATAAAAAAAAAAAGAAACCCACTGGTTTCTTCTATCCCATCCTCACTTCAATCCCATCTTTCTATGTAGCACTTTCGATTTACTTGAAGAGGTGACAGTATCTGCTGGCTCCTCTTTGATTAATGGCCAGGATCAAATCTTGAACATGTGTTGATTTTTATATCTGTAAGAAGGTCATGATTTTACCCTTCTTTGGAAAAAGATCTTTTCATACTTTTATCCTTGGCCTTTAATTATGGTGTCTACCACCCGTAGTAATTCTTTATGTTTTCAAGTATGGAAATTTTGTTTCCCAAATTTGAGAGTTGACAAGGATTACCATTTTTGTGTGCATGGTGAGCTACAACACAACGGCCTGAATGTCCCAGAAAATCTGTAATTCACGATTGCAAAATGGTGTTTTCATAGAACTATAAAGACAAAAAAAATGCCTCAAGCTTATCTGTTCTCCATTGCAGAACTGAGGCCAACCAAAGATGAGAGAAATGGAGACTCTTTTAAAGTTTGCACAGATTCTGAGTTGGATGCAGTGGCACATGTGTATAATCCCAACACAATGGAGGTGCGGGGAGGGGGCACTGGTAGGGGCAGGAGGCTCCAAAGTTAGTTCAAGGTTGTCCTTGACTACATAGAGTTCAAGGCCAGTCTGGATGTGACACATCCATTGCATTCATCAATTCACTGAAGCTTTGGTAACCTCCACAAGAACTGTGCAAGGTCAGGCTCATCACCTCATCGTGCAGGAGAAAGGAGCTCATGAGGTCCAGAGGCTCACTGAAGGAGGACCTCTGAAGGAATGAGTGCTGGGAGAGGAGGTATCTTCTTCAATGGTGTAACCACTGACAAATTGTTCCTGTTTCTGTGAACAGTCTCCCCTCATGCTCATGTGAGCAGCCATCACTAAATTCATTGGAAACAAAGAGACTTAAAAGTAGGAGGTGTTGTGTGACCGCACACGCGTAGTTCAGGAGTTAAGCAAAGGGTCCTGCGTCTTACATCATCAGTGTGCGCTGGTGATCAGGAACACGTGGCGTGGTCACACAATCTGCCCCTTAAAGAGCCGTGACTCAGACCCCACCCTCTCTCTCTCTCTGTTCTGCTCTCTCTCCCCCCATCCCACTATCCTCTGCTCTCCTGCTCCTTTCCCAGGTCTGGTTCTTCTCCCCCACCCCTCTTCCTCCTAATAAAGCTCTAAAACTAACACTGGGTTCTGTCGTGACTGTGACCTTGCCACCACCAGTGCCACTTATCATTCATTTCAGGAGGGGCCTTGTGAGGAAGAAGGGTTACTTTGGGAAAGAGGAATAGGAGAGGGGTGTATAGACATGTATGAAATTATCAAAGAATTGAAAAAAAAAAAAAGCCTAGAGACTGGAGAGAGATGGCTCAGTGGTTAAGGTCACTTGCTGCTCTCCAGAGGACCCAAATTCAATTCTCAACACCCAAGTCAGGCAGGTCAAAACCTCCTGTACCGCCAGACCCACGGGGATCTACCCCCTATCTTCTGGCCTCTGTGGTCAACTACATGCTCATGTACAGTCACTCATGCACATATACATAAAGAAACACACAAAATAAATATTTTTTTTAATCAAGTGAAATTAAAACCAAAACCAGACAGACAACGAAGTCAACAAGATTGCACAGGTTTGAGGAGTCACAGAGTTGATCATTCTGCTTGGACAAAGCTTTTCTTTGCCCAAATCCATGTGAAAGCTTAGTGGCCAATGCACCATTATCAAGAGTGGATGGGATCTTTAAGAGGTATTAGTCATGGGGACAGGGTCCTCATGGGTGCCTTGGTGCTTTTCTCCTGTGACTGAATTCCCTCCTGAAGAAATTTAATCTGCCCTCTCTGGACCATGTGCCTACTTGGCCATGGCAATGAGACTCTCAGCAGGAGCTGAGCAGAGGCAGATGCCCCGTTATGGACTTTCAGCCTCTAGAACTGTGAGCAAAACACACATTGCCTTCTATATTACCAGCTCTTGACTAGTCTGTTATAGCAACAGAGCACAGACTAAGGCGGATAAGAACTTAAGCCAGACTAATTCAGATGTCTAGAGTGCCACAAAAAATTTACTCCTTTGAAAGTGGGAATTACAAGACATACTTAAAAATTGTCAGATGTACCCAATACCATGCAAGTCTCTGGTGCTCTCTTAGGTACAAAATGAGATGATAAAGAGAATGGTGCAATTTATACATCTGATTGGTCTCCTTAATCTGTAGGTACTCTTCATATTTCACTTATATATTTCCCACAATGCCTAGGCTCGTAATAAACGCTTGATAACATTTCATTGAATAGACTTGATTGGAGCCAAATTAGTTATGCAAACCAACCTTAGCTGATTTTAAACAAAGCTTTCTCTGACTGTAGCTCTTGAAAAAGGGGGCAGGCTGCTTCCGTGACTAGTTCTAGCCTAACCTTTATTCCAACCACAAATTCTAAAAATAGTCCAAGCAGGTGAGTGGTGAATAATTTAGAATCTAGAGCAATTGTTGTAAGTGAATACCTGGACCTACTTTCTGCCAGGAAAGTCACTCTATGTTCTGATTTGCATAGGAATATTTCCACAAGGGCTTCTGCATAAGCAACTGTTCATCTAAGCCAGTGGTTCTCAACCTGTGCGTATTTACCCTTTCACAGGGGTTGCATATCAGATATCCTGCATATCAGATACTTACATTGCAGTTCATAACAGTAGCAAAATTATGGCTATGCAGTAGCAATGAAAATAATTTTATGGTTTGGGGGTCACTACAACATGAGGAACTGTATTAAAGGGTCACAGAATTAGGAAGGTTGAGAACCACAGCTTCTCAGCAAATCAGCAACTGTACTTTACACTCAATAGCTGCTTCCTTCCCCAGCAAATATTCTCAGGTCAGAATTCAGCTCAGGGGCCTGAGGCAGGGCAGTCTGAGCACACCGAGAGCCCTTTAGGTGTGTGCTAACAATATTTTGATATACTCGGCTTCTCCTCCCCCCAAGCTGTTTCCTTCACTGCCTGAGCTGTTTGGTAATGTCTCAACTGCTGCTGCTGAAGCCTTTTCTGGCAGGCTGCCCAGGGAGCAGCTCGCTCTAGATTCTGCCTCTCTCCAGGACTTGCCTGCTCCCGGTATAATGGGCCGCGCTGAAAGCAGCAAGGCGTTCGGTCGACAAGGTCAGAGAGCCTTTCATTCCTGCAATAATCAACCAGTGTAGCTCTTCCTCAGACCCGGAGAGAGAGAAGATAGGAGTCAAAAGAGCAATTACATTTCACGTTGACTCCAGGAAAGGCTTGGATCACGAGACAGAAAAGAAAAAGTAGATCCTAGCCTCATTCTTAGCTGGTCCCCTTCTGGTCATCTTTGTGTGATTGACACAGTTCCGAGGCGATCGTGAGTTTCGGCTTGATGACGTGAGAAACGCATTTTCTGCCTGCAGATGAGACCCTTCGTAGACATTTAGCACTGTCAGCATATTGCAAAAGAATGCAAATGAGCTGCAGGATCTATAACCAGAGACAGTAAGCAAAGGCCATTAATTATGTTTTTAAAAAAATGTTAACCCTAGCAGACTGTATAACAAGCAATTGTGCTAATTTCAATCTGTAATCAGTCCCTACATTAGCATAACTTTATTTATTTATCATTAAGGCAACCATTTAGAGAATATAATTTGGTTGGAAATGTCAGTAATTTTGCAGTGGCAGATTGCTGTTACACAGCTACCTCTGTTTGACCTTACAGCTGCCAGGACTAATTACTTTAATTGCATTAATTGCACTGACCATTCTGGTGGTTAATGTAGTTGCTGTTACTCTTTCACCGTTGAGCAAATCAGCCTGGCTGCATTCTTAGCAACATGGGCCAATACACTCCTGTAAAGGTCTCTGCGGATTCCTTTTGTGTTTGAGAGCCCAGATGAGCTGCTTGATATTTCATCGGTGCCCCTCATTGACAGCGTGAATTCTGAAGAAAGCCTCAGAACGCTGAAAAACAAGCCCCAAGCTCTCCCAAACCCAAACCCAAATAGCAGCAACAATAACACACACACACACACACACACACACACACACACACACACACAGAGAGAGAGAGAGAGAGAGAGAGAGAGAGAGAGAGAGAGAGAGAGAGAGAGAGAGAGAGAGAGAAACTGCTTTGGTTCTAACAGATTCTCATGGCTTATTGGAAGTTGACTGAAGTACAGTCGGCTCACTGGCGACAAATGTTTAAGAAATGATTGGAGCAATTTAGACAGTAAATTAAAACTCTTTCATGAAGGCTTCTTGAGAACTCAAGGCTGTTGTTTGGACCTAATAATTGAACAGGTAGCTTTCCCTGGAACTAGACTCGACAGAGATTTAAATATTTGATTATGATGTGACTGAAGGCCCATGGTACTGGGAATCTATAAAACAGACACTCTCTCCTGCCAGGAGGTGTTCCTCAGGACCTTTGATAAATAATTGACTAGTAGGAACATACCTGTTAGTCGAAATGAAGTCCGAGCGAAGTTGGTGAGTCTCCAAGTCAGATGCCTGGCTCGCCCAGTGCATTAGCTTATCCAGTGCTGGAAACAATTGCCTATTTCTTCCAGGTGATCATCTAGCCTCTGCCTAAACACCAAGTACTTCATTCTTTATTTCAATTTTATTTTATCTTCACACTACTAGGGGATCAAACCCAGAGCCTTGTGCGTGCAAGGCAACCAACCACTCTATCGTTGAGCTGTGTTCCCAGACTTCTTCAGGTATTTTTAAGTTGTATCATTCAATAACTTGAACTGTAAAAGCATAGTTTGATATGCCATGGCATGTGCTTATCTGTTTTATGACAACTTGTACTCATTGGCTCATAACGAAAGTTGACATGTACTGAGTGAGTGCTACGTTCCAGGCATTGTGGAGACACTGCCACCCCACCTCAGAGTCACTAAGGAGCTGAGAATGACCTTGAACTTTCGGTCCCCCAGCCTTCACCTCCTGAAGGCTGGGATTGCAGGTTGTGCGCCACCATTCCTGGTTTATGAAGTGCTGGAGATTGAACCCGGGGCTTTGCATATGCTCAGCAAGCTTAATGCCAAGTAAGCTATACCCCCTAGCCCTGTTTTCGACGCTTGAACATGTTCGCTTAGCCCTCCCAACAACCTGCGCAAAACACACTATTCACAAATGCTGCTACACCTAGGAAGTTGTATAATTCATGGCACCAGGATCAGGCTTCCCCAACCCTTGGGAGAAACATTTATTAAAAATTTAATTTTATATATTATTTGTGTGGGTGGGTGTGGGTGTGGGTGTTTGCATGCCATGGTGTACATGTGAAGGACCAAGGACACTTGATGGGGTCAATTCTCTCCTTCCACCTCTCTGTGTGCTGGATGAAATCCAGGTTATTAGGCTTGCCCACTGTGCTCCATTGCCTTTCAGTTGGATGAATTCTTCCTGTAAGGCCACAGAGAGCTGATGAAATGGCTCTTCTACTCTGTCAGGAACTCCTAGCTAGCTGTCTCTGGTTTCTCATATCACGGAGCTCCAGTTTGGCAATCTGTCTCCCTAAAGCAAGACAGCTGGATCTGAATGAATCTTAACTCGCAGAATGCCGGCACTGTTGCTTCAGGCTAAATTCCACTCATCTTCAAGTTTTCAGGCCATCTGTCACTTCCTTGAGAGAGCCTTCCTTACCTCCAGTCTATCTCCGGAAGCTTCATCATAAGCTCCGGTAGAAACGTCCACCGCCTGCAACTGAATAATTAATAATTCCAACTCTTTGCCCTTAATAGGGAACAGAGAGATAGTGTTGCCCATTTGTAGTAGCTTTATTGTTAACTAGGAGATTAACTAGTTAACCAACTAGCTAAGTAACTGGTTAATCACTACAAAAGCTGAAAGAAATTCACAAATTCTTCTGAGTGTATTCTGTATTCCACCTACAGTATTGCCACCCTGGTTTGTTTTGTAATGTTATGGATGATAAAGGCCATACCCAAAGGCACCTTGGGGAGGAAACAGTTTCTGAGATTTACACGTCCCGATCACAGTCCATCCTTGTGGGAAGTCAGGGCAGGAACTCAGGGTAGGAATCTGGAAGCAGGAACTTAAGCAGAGACCGTGGAGGAATACTACTTACTAGCTTGGTTCCCATGGCTTGCTCAGCCTGCTTCCTTATGCTGTCCGGGACCATCTGCCCAGGGGTGGCCCTGCCCACAGTAAGGTAGGTCCTTCTATAGCAATCATTTCTCAAGAAAATTCCCCACAGAATTGTCTACAGGCCGAGCTGTTGGATTTCCTCAATTGAGGTTCCTTCTTGCCAGATGACCGAAGCTTGGGTAAAGTTGACAAAAAAACAAAAACAAAAAAAACCCCACCTAACCATCACATTTCTTCCATATGTATATGACAGGCTTTTTTGTTTGTTTGTTTCTGTTTTTGTTTTGAAACAGGGTCTCACTAGGCAGCCTTGCTTACCTAGAGCTCACTATGTAGACCAGGCCGGCCTGATATTCTCAGAGATCCCTGACTCTGTCTCCTGAGTAGCTAGCTAAAGGGCTTCTATGTACACATTTAGCTACACAAGGTGAAGATACATGACTGTGGGATTTTCAGAGACAGGGACTCATGTAGGTCAGGCTAGCCTGGAACTTGATCTGTTGCTGACGTTGGTCTTTAATTGCTGATCTTCTTGCCTCTACCTCCCAAGTGCTAGAAACACAGATGTGCTCCACCACACTTGGCTTATATGTGCTAGAGGTGGGACCTAGGATTTCAAGCAAGTCAGACAAGTACCCTACCAACTGAGTTACATCTTCTTCCCACGAATGGCTTTTTCTTAAAAAAATCCACCTCACTGGGCGTAGTGATGGCTGTCTGTAACCCCAGTCCTTGGGGATTTAAGAAGGATGCTTGTGAGTACCAGATCAAACTGGGATACTGAAAAACCTTATTTCAAAAAAAAAAAGCATGTCTAGAACTTGACCAGTTCAGAGAGGAAGTAAGTCCCTTTGACCCAGTCTTCCTACTCTTTCGTCTACTGCCCTTTTACACACAGCTAATTCCTTGGTGACAGCTTGTGACTCTGTCAGGCCTGGTGTCAGGTCACTGTGTCTTAAACATCCCCCACACAGAATGGGGACAGAGGGCAAGAGAGCAGCAGGAAGGGTACATATGCAGAGAACAACACGGCATGTATGGAAATGCCACAATGAAACCCATTAATTTGAACAATTAATACGTTTTTTTAAAGAGTCACAATACAAAACTAAAACCAAATTAAAGTGGGGAAGAAACAACCCAATTTTCTGTCTCTATCATGGTGGGGTGTGGTTCCTCCGAGCTCTTGTTTTCCTCACTCTTTCTGGCTTTCTCCTTCTGGACCCCTTTTCAAGACTCCCCTGGGACAGCATACCCTAAGTTTCTTTAGACAACTCTACCTTCTCGGAGACTCCCTCCTCTCCGCTCTCGCTATCCTGTAGCACGGCCTCCCTCAGTCCTTCATTGCCTGCTTTCTGTACCATCGTGCTGGCTGCTGCTTTGGGCTTTCGTTCTCCCACCTCTGTAAGCTTTCGTAACTGCCACATTTCATTCTCCCATGGAGAACCTCCGGGGTCCCCTAAGAGCCAGAAAACCTGTGTGCCTTCAGCAGGCAGGCACATCTCCCAGGGATCTACGTTTGCAGTCCAAGGTCACTCTTGGCCAGAAGCAAGATCAGAGGTAATCAGGTCATTCTATTTTCTTTTTGTCTTAACATTCCATCTCGATTTCTTAGAAAGGTTATTGATGATTCCTCATTCTCAGCCTGAGCACAATGGTAAGAAATAAAATAAACTCAACGTTTTTATCTTTATTTTTTTGTCAGCAGCATTGACTTTTTAAAAGGTCTAGTTTGCTTATATGTATATGCACATTTGTGTATTTGCCACAAGGGTGTGGATACCAATGGAGTTCAGAAGAGGGTATCGGATCTCTGGAGCTACCTGACTTAGATGCTGGGGACTGAACTCGGGTCCTCTGGAAGAGCAGCCAACACTCTTAACTGTGGAGCCATCTCTCTAGCCATATTTTATGAAATATATGACTATATTTTATACTTCATTATTTTTTGGTTTTTCTGTTTATGTGTTGATTTTGAGACTGGATCTCATGTAGCCCAGGCTGGATTTGAATTCACTGTATAGTCAAGAATGACCCTGAACTTCTACACCTCCTGTCTCCACTTCCCAAGTGCTAAGATTATAGGCAACCATCATCACATTTAGCTTTAAAAAACAAACACATAAACAAACAAACCAAATGAAACCAAACTCCCCCCCAAAACTACATTTATTCTTTTTTTGGGGCGGGTAGGGAGGAAAGGCTTTATTTCAGCTTACATGTCCCGATCACAGGCCATCATGAAAGGAAGTTGGGTTAGGAAACCAAGACAGGAATCTAGAGGTAGGAACTGAAGTAGAAGCCGCGAAGGAACCCTGCTTACAGGCTTGTTCTCTATGCCTTCCTCAGCACATATCACATCCCCTTTCCTTTCCACCCTTCAAAATATCCCATGTACCCTGCCCTTCGCTTTCTTTCAAATTCATGGCCTTTTTTTCTTAATTATTGTTGCGTGCACGTGTGCCTGTGTGTGCATGTGAGTGTGTGTATTCTTAAATATAAGATATACCACCCGCTCAAGCTGTACAAAGTTACTTGTGTGTATGTTTTTAGGGCTGACCATTTGGTATTGGATAACCCATCGGTGAGCTATTCCCCGGGGAAGACTATTCTTCCCGCCCTTGGGACTCCTTAGTTGCCTGAAATTCTTTGTCTAGGGCTGAAGCCTCATGAGCTTTCTTCTTTCTATGTTAGCGCATCTATTGGTGTCAGCCTTGTTCAGGTTATGTTTGGGCAGCCATGTTGGTGAGCAAAACTTTTATTCTTTACAGCACCGTTCTTCTAGGGGTGTGCTATTGAATTGCTTTTGTTCTCGGCCGCAGGTTCTCTGAGCTCCTAGGCATGCTTTTGAAAGGCTGAGCTCAAAGGAGAGTTCTCTAAGCAACCGTATTGATTTCTTTGGTTTTTCCTTCCATCTCTAATAATTTTTATTGTATCGTTAGATTTAATTTTCTCTTCCTTCTGGGCCTATCTGGATTCTTTAGGAAAACAAAACAAACAACTCTCTGGACCTGGGACCACACATGTTTCCTTCGAACTTTCAAAATGTGTTTTTCCATACTGTGGGATGCGTGGGCGATGAAGCTCGACACTTCTGTCTTCTTATTTGAATTTTATGACGCTCTTCCTTCTCCCAAGCTTAGCCCTTCTTTGTTCTACAGCTGTCCTTTCTTGAATATGGGAATCAAGTTCAGAATAAATGTGTCCAAGCTGACAGGCTCCATTTCTTTATTTGTGCTGGTCCTCTGGTTTCAGAGATCATGGGCGTCTGAAATCCTATATGCTGAGCAACGGTCACACAAGACTTTGCTCTGATTGCATAGGCACTAGCAAGAAATGCCAGCAGACCAAGTGGCCTCAGGAGAGGTACCCACTCTCCTGACACTCAAGGTGACAGGTCACTCTCATCCCAGTGATTGACGCCAACATCCCTCTTCTGTGGTCTCTGTTACCTAGAGGTGCTCCTCCGACGGATGGGAGGAGACAAAGGACCAAGATGGGAGAACTTGTAAACAAGGAAGAAAAGGGTGAGGATATGGTAGATGTGTTGTGAGTCAGGCCCGTGCTAAGCACTTATGCAAGCTCACCATTTCTTAATGCTAATACTGTTGGAGAAAACTGAGTGATACATTAATCGGCTTCTCAAAGTCACAGTGCCGGGGGGAGTCTTAGGATAATAAAAACAGAACAAAAAATACAGAATAGCTGAAGAAATAGCTTAGCAGATAAGAGCATTTGTTCTCTTGAGAGGACCTAGTTTCGCTCCCAGCTCACAACTCCAGTTCCAATGTCCTCTTCTGGCCTCTGTGGTCACCAGACATATGCATGTGGTGTGCTTACATTTGTGCAGGCAGAACACTTAAAGACATGAAATAAAAATGAATAAATATAAGGAAAGTGAAATACAGGCATCTCATTTATATGCGTAACAAAAGTAACGGCCTTATGTTATAGTAAGTTTTCTCAATCTGACATAAACCTAGACATACCTGGGAAGAAGGAATCTCAACTGAGGAATTATCTCTATCAGATTGGTGTGTAAACATGTCTATGGGGCGAGGACTGATTGCTAATTAATTGATGGAACACATCTTAGCCCACTGTGAGTAGTCCTGGGTTGGGTTAAGAAAAGTAAATAACGGGAATAGAACTCTGGAAGCAAGACAGTAAGCAGCATTTTTCCATTGTCTCTGTTTCAGCTTTCATTCTAGGTTCCTGCCTTCGCCTCCCTTGATGAAGCAATGTAAGATACAAGATGAAATAAACTCTCATCTCCCCGTGTTGCTTTTGGTCATGACATTTATCACAGCAACAGAAATGCGAACTGGAGCAACTTATAAATGAGATGTTCATGCTGGGCGGTGGTGGTGCATGCCTTTAATCCCAGCACTTGGGAAGCAGAACCAGGTGGATCTCTGAGAGTTTGAGGCCAGCCTGGTCTACAGAGTGAGATCCAGGACAACCAGGGATACACAAAGAAACCCTGTCTCTAAAAACCAAATATATATATATATATATATATATATATATATATATATATATATGATTTATACACATATATAAATATATATGGTTTATACGCACAAAGTTTGTTACAGCAAACTTTGAGAGATTAGATTCTTGGTTTGGTTGTATTACTAATAATTTTGGCATTTTTCACAGGGAGACTTTTATCATATTTTCTTTCTTAGAAAATGTATCCTTTATATGAGTATATTTTTTCTAGGTAGGCTTTTGTTTTTGTTTGTTTTCAGCTTTGAATTCTATTGATGAGCTTTCTAAGCAAAATTCGAAGAGAAAGATATGTGCCACCATCCTGGTAGTCATGGATTTTGTGGTTTTTAAAGGAACTGGTTTTCTTGGTACATTACTGTCAGCTAAACAAATAAATGTTCTTTGAAAAGTCTGCTTTTAAATGCTAATGGAAATATTGATTTTTCACCTCTGTCTTTTTTTTTTTTTTTAAACCAGAAAATTCCTATTTACCTCCCAATCTCCATTCTGAGTTCCGCTCTCTTAAGCGTTAGTGTCGCAGGTAAATGCCAAGCCAAGGTGACTAAGTGGATGTCAGGCCAGTTGCAGAAACAGAGGGAAGACTTAACTAATGGCACAGGTCTTCTGAGTCAATGGACCCCGTCTCTTCTGATTTCATTATCAATTCACCACAGGAACCTGACAGAGTCAGATGTTAAGTCAAATTTAAAAGCTGAAAGACAAAAGATGGGGGGGAAAGATCCAATCTCAGAGTCAGGTAAAAACATCATAATTCAGAGTAAATCTTTATTATTGATTTATAGCCACAGACTGTTGTCCAAAGGTTTCCTCTTTAAATTAAGAATACTAATGATTTTGCATCCTGAAATAATCCAAGAGCTGTAGATATTAGAAAAAGGGATTGAATGTGTTCTTCAACCGGAAAGTGCCAATAAATGGATATTGGGTCTGTTTCCTCAGCAACTGGCCAGCGACGTGAGAATCCCTGGTTTCAGGGAGCTGAGATTTGTGATAAAGTAGCCTGTTTGCTGAGGGTCCTGTAACCTCCAACACAATGACTTTATGATAAACAGATAGACTGAGGATACAGGTTCTGCCTAATTAGTTTGGAGGCTAGAAGAGGCAACACAGACCCCATGCAAGGCATGCTGGGAAACCTGGACCTGGGCAAAGTGCTGATCCTTTCTAGAGAAAACTAGTAGTTGCCAGGAAACCAAGAAAAAAGAAAGAGCCCCACCCCCACCCCTACCCCCTCCCGGGAATACCAAATAAATGTTACTAGGAAATTGCTATAGAGTAGTTTTACTACTGAGTATTTTAAGTTACCTTGTGCTGTTGTGTATGTGTGTATGGAGTTCACGAATCACTTCTGTGATATTATAGCGTGGAAGGGGTTCTTTCCACCATTAAGCAAGTAGTTTGTTCTGTAGCTGCAGACCCCCGCTGGGTGTCCTCTAATGCAATTAAGTTCTGGCACTGTGTACCTGGAGACAGCCTCAGATCCTCATCTGCCAAACTGCCCCCTACCTTGAGGTACCAGGCACTGCTGTTTTTATGTGGACAGCTGACGGGCTGTACCTGGGAGTTCCCACAATTCCCTCCAAGAGTAGTTCAAAGAATGGAGCGAAAGACATTTACTAATTTACTCTACAGAGCACAGAACGTTTTTATAAAGAGACACACAGGGTGAGGAGTGAGAGGAGAGCTACAGAAAGTCTGTTTCCTTTAGGACTACCCCACCCAAGCACAGCTTTTACCAGAGTGCAGCTCCTCATAGGTGTTCAAGCGCTGGGCTTCAGCTGTGCCTGAAGCGTAACCAGGCTGAAATGAAACTGGCCCAAAGGGTTGTGGTCTTGTGCAAACAGACCTAACTAAAACCTCAGAAAGGCCTGTCCGTCCAGATTCTTGCAGGCCTTCTGTGTTGCATTCCTTCCTTGTGGGCATGGGCCAAGGCCTGCTTCTGAGATAAAGGTCTTATCTTGGGGGATTGGTGGCCATCTCCTAGGCAGCCAGGCAGGAACTCCAAGATAGAATAGGTGAAGGAAGATTTGAGCTTTGATAACCTGCCCTGGAGAAGAGAAGATTTAGCCCATATGGCCTGCCTTGCTAAGGGAGAATAAAGTCAGGAACTATGGACAAAAACAAGGACAGCAAAATAATGCATAGTGTAATATCACAGTTCCTCAGGGCTCGTAGGAGGAACTTTCCCTGCATATATGACATATGGGAGGATTTGCTCGGTGACTTACGTGGAGTTTAAAATGCATCCTACGTGAAGCATAGTAACCCTGCTATGCGCATACATTCTTGAGAAATGACTGCTGGCTGGACTGAATTTCCTTTGCGGTTCCTCCAGACCACAGCCAGCTATGAAAGACAGAGCCTGGGCTATTCCCTTCTGAAAATAGTGTCTACCGTTTGAGGGGTGGATCCTTTCCTCTTTCTCCATCGACTTCGTAATTTCTTTAACTTGCTGTTTCTTAGAGTTATAAAGCCAAGGAGGAACGAGGCCTCCGATGACTTCAAAGAGGCTTTTGGAAGCGTGTCCCCCCACCCCCACCCACCCACCCACACTGAAGCATTAAGGTACATCGCATAGTCCTCCTCTGGTCTCTGTCCTTGAGACCTCTGTACCAGACGATGACAAGAGGCATGCAGCTGCCTCCAGTTACAAAGGATTTCACTGTCTCCCGTCTCCAAATGAAGCTGAGGATTTTCTGTGGAAGTCTTTAACCTTTTATCAACAAGACCCTGGTAGAGGCCCAGGGAGTACGTCTGTGTCTGCTGAGCTGGATGAGGCCTTGAGTTTGATTCTCAGTACCAAAAAAAGGTAACTAAACACAACCCAACCTAATGAAGCCACTCTGGTCATGTACATTCTTTCATTTTGTACATGAAAGGACAGTGTATCTGAGACCACGGTCCATACAGAAACCAGAGAGAGGAGGCCCAGAGTCTTTGTTAGGTGTTGGAGCTGGTGTTTGGACACAAGGCCTTCATTCAGGGGACAGCTTGCTTCCCCACAACTGACAGTGAATCTAACCCAGTGCTTCTCATCCTTCCTAATGCTGCGACCCTTCCATCCAGTTCCTCCTATTGTGGTGACCCCCCCACAACCATAAAATTATTTCCTTTGCTACTTCTTACCTGTACTTTTGCTACTGTTGTGAACCACAATGTAAATATCTGATATGCAGTTTATCTGATAATGTGACACCTGTGATAAGGTTGGTTGACCTCACAAATGGGGTTGTGACCGCCCCCTATCCCCACCCCCACAGGTTGACAACCACTGGTCTAAACACTGTTGGCCTCCAGAGTGTCCAGTTAAAGACTGGAAATTATAGATTAGTAGCTCTAGGCCCTGGCTGTGCTGTAGACACATTGGGAACATTAAAAGGATGACTGAGGAGATGCTCAGTGGGAAGGTGCTTGCTGCCGAACCCTAGGACCTGTGCTTGATCCCCAGGAGCCACACAGTAAGAGAAGAGAGCTGGCCTCCTCCCCAGTTGTCCTCTGACCTCTATACTAGTGTTATAAAAACACTAAAAAAGAGAAGAGGGACGAGTTGAGAATAACAAATATACTTGATTTTTTAAAAGACAAACTGGACGATTATGTAGTGAGCAATGGCTTCCTCCCATCTCCGTCTTCAATTATCCAGTTTCCAAATTCTGCTCTACAACTGAAAATTATGTAGATGGCCAACTTTTGCCTCATAGCCTCTGTGAATTTTTGGTGTGTTTTCAGTGAATTCTCAAGGTGATCCTATTACCCTGGCAGATTATGAAAATGTGATTTAAAAAAGGGGGGGCAGGATGTCTCCCTGCAGTGGATATACTTTGTGCCGTATAGGCTGGGGCTCGGGCTGAGTACCACTTCAGAATCAGAACCCCTTCCTGTAGATGTAACCAACCGTCTTATTAAATAAGAAACACAGAGCTGATTCAGAGAAGAAAGCCAAGAGGTCAGAACTAAGAGCCTTACCCTTCCTGCTTCAGCTATCCTGCTTCAGCCAAGAGAGCTCTCCGAAAAAAGGGCCTACTTCCTGTGTGTATGCCTTTTTATAGTCCAGCTGTTCTGCCTTCTCATTGGTTGTAAACCTAAACACGTGACTGCCTTGTCATTGCCTGTATGTACCGCCCTCCAGGTCCTTAAAGGCGTGTGCCACCACCACCACCACCACCACCACCACCACCACCACCACCACCACCACGCACTTGCTATGGCTCTAAAACTCTGACCCCCAGGCAACTTTATTTATTAACATACAATTAAAATCACATTTCAGTACAAGTAAAATACCACCACATTTCCCCTTTTCTATTTTAATAAAAAGGAAAAAAAGAAAGAAAAAGGTTATAACTAACAAAAGAAAAACTATATACAAAAGTACAATAACTATATACAATATATACAAATAATAAATGTCTAAACAATGTCTAGTCCATTTGTATTTGA